>NC_066610.1:0-87500 GCF_905475345.1 Vespula vulgaris
AAATACCTTTCTCATTGTTATACTGGCAATATACACAGACGCACGTACACATCCGCGCACGCATTCTTGCCCCGCGACGCTAGACAGGGCGCATGCATACGCGTCCAAGTGCACACGCAGAGAGAGAAGGATTATAATAAAACGAATGATAACTAATGAAGGTACTCGAGGATACATATGGTACTACAATATATATCAGATAGATGGAATTTCATTGAATCCCTTTTCAAACTTATTGACAACAGAATTCGCGGTAAGCTGCGAATTAATCAATAGAAGTTCCTACATTTTTTAATAATTATGCTTATATTAAACATTAATATTATGATTATTTATAATATTACTAAACATTGCGAATATTTTATTAGTACATATCGTTATTATTATAACAAAAAATTTGGAACATTGAATTTATAATCAAGACACGGTGACAAGTAGTAAAAAATAGTAGAATTAACATTTCTCGTCCGATTTCAAAACATTCCCAAGATAATAACTTTATTATCCTTGGAAACGGTACATCTCGTCCGGATAAAAATTCCACTTTGATCTTCGTTGCGCTTGGCTCGTCGGACGGCCCTTCGACAATAATTTCGAGCGTAATCGATTAAATCCTCTTGAACTGCAGCAGCCGACCTTCGGACCCTTTGAAAAAGACATTCCGTCTCGTTAAGATGCTCCGATATTCGTTCGAATAAGCCTTTGTAAAACACACTAAAACAAAATGTAATCTCGTCAAAGTACGTGGTCGCTGCCGTTATAAATTTTCTCTCCTTCTCCTTTTTGGTTAATCTCGATATGGACTTTAAGAATCACTTGAAAGTAAAGGCGATGTTTGAAAAGGAAATGTATTGCCTTTAAACGCAACACGTTGTTTTATAGTATTCAATAAAAATATAGGCATTAATAAAGTTCAAAAAGCCGTTGATAATCTTCCGATAATAGAATGATTTCCGTGACAGCTGACCGTTTCCATAAATTATTACCATTAATAATTGTGTGCTCTCCACGCATGCATGAGACACATGGATATGTATTTTTCTTTTTTTCCTTAACAAAATCTTAAAATGGTAAAGTACACCGTATTGGACGATAAATTAAATTCGTCAAAATTAAATCCAGAATTAGACGCTTGAAAAATTAAATGTTTGAAAAATGAATTCATTGGATCACGTTATGGTGATGATTTGGATCATGTTTTCGGTGAAGGATTCCTCCAAACGATTTCTTTATAAATATAGTTGTTCGTAGGAAGGAACGATATTTAATGATAATAATAAGAAATGATAACAAGAAGGATACTTCCAATGCTGATTAAGCCGCCGTGATATAATTTTTATTACGACCAAAAAGAAATCGCAAAAATATTTTCTACATGAGCAACACTTTTGGCCGATGTTTCGGACAGACGGGAACTCAAAATATCTGTTATTATAATATATGTACTATATATTTTTAATATGAGAGAATATTTAAAAAAAAAATTAATTTCTTATTAATTGATGTTATTCCTTGGTGGAAAGCGATCACTACAAATGAAGCAAATATGCAATATGGATTATTTATACGATATGGATTATCTCGTATGGTAGTTAAAGACAAGAAGAGATAATATGTCCAATTCAAAGGGATTAGTCGAAAAATTCGTTTCGTCCCAGACGTAACCCAGACGTAACCCATGCGGTCTTTTGGACCCTTCCACATAATAGGAAATGTTTACTGACCCGCGTAATGCGTATTAAAATGAAATACGTAAAGGAGAAAACGATAATGTTAAATTAATACAGAGAAATAAATATGACAAAAGATTTTCAATGAATCAATATCTCTTGCTATTGCGCAATAAAGAGAAATGTTTCTTAGCTCGAGTAATGCAAAAGGAAAAGAACATAATATTACGAGAAAAAGTTGTCAGGCAATAGTTTCCAGGCAATCGAGAGTAGATACGAAAGTAGATGAGGTACACCACCTTAGGAACAAACTTTTTGGCGAATTTTACGAAAAGAATCATATAGTATGAAAAGTGCATTATCCTTTATATTATAATCATACGAGTATAACTTCGACTGCAAAGAGAAACATTAAGGCTGTTCATCGCTCACGATTTTAAAATGGTTTACACCTCCAATGACAACAACCCTAATTCTTGACCAATTTTCATGAACTAGATCTTTTTCGAATCTTTGAAAGGACTTTATTTTCTTTGAAAACAATCGTGTTAAAATCGTGAAAAAATTATATTTTTTTCGAGACTTTATTTAGGCCAAATAAAATGCTTTTTCAACATTTATATAGCTTTTCCATAATTTTGATTTTTTACAAATGCATATAAGGTATACATTTGTCAACTGTTTTTTTCCAAATTAATAATGATCAAAGCACAAGTTCATTTTCATATTATCTAGAAATTTCTTTTTCCAAGTCCAATTTGTTATAATTTCTTCTGTTCTTTAGAAAATATCATATTGTTTGTATTAAAATAATATTAGATATAAATATTCACTAATCATTTTGAAGAAAACGTCCCAGAAAATCTTATTTCATGTCGTAAATTTTTATACTAGTTCTTGTATATGTTAATGCTTACCAATGTCTTATTTAGCACAGATCACTGCGAGATGCACGTTTTCATCCAAGAAACATATACATATGAGAGGCTGAGAAATGCGAATTCGCAGTTCACTGAACTACTTACTTTTACCCATATGAAACTAATTGTTATGCAAATGTGAAAGGGGAATAACCAACCCAAACTTTTACAACGATACGATAGACGCGTTTCCCGCATGTATTTGTAGTTCATATTTTGTACATTCCTGTCGTTGAAATCACACACGCTTCGAGCAAAAGATGATGAACAGCCTTGAACAAATGCAAAGAATAAAACTAAGAAGAGAAAAAAGAAAAACGTACTAAACGATAGAACTAAAGGATATTAAAAGTGTTTTAATCGTATAATGTCGAATTAATTAATTAATGAAAATAAAGAAATAGAAACAAAAACAAAAGGAAAAGAAACAAAAACCTGATTTAATTCCCCTTCTGTATGAAGAGCCTATAAGAGAGAATATTATTAAAATTAAGAAAAATATTTAAATTTTCGTATCTTACTTTCATAACTATTTATTGTTCCTTTGTAGGAGGATTGCTGGTGACTAACGATAGTAATTGCATAGATTCTGTTTCGAATAGTATGAAAGAGTATGAAAGAGAGGCAGGAAGAAAGCTTTTCTTCGAAAGCTTATTTTAAAGTCACAACATGAGCTTAACTTATACGTGTACCGTTCGTTATCTTTTTCTCTATTTACTCTCGAATATTTTATAACTTTGTTCGCTCATGAATTAAAAGTTTGTTTCTTTGAAAAGTGATAATGATATATAAGGCGGAGAAGAACGAAAAAGTTTTAATGACACACCCTACGAAACTTTTCAACGACGAGAACGACGAAGAGAATGATGATGTTTTCATTATTAGATGCGATTAGGTTCGCTGAATGGTAAACTTTTCAAACATAAAATTTTCTTCGAGGTATATCTTTCTTTGAAAAATAATGATGACATATGAGGTTGAGAAGAAGGAAAAGGTTTTAATGACACACCGTATGAAATTTTTTAACATAACAATTACAATTATAATCGTTATAATAAACGTATACAAATAATAATATAATATATATAATATTATGTATTATATGTGGAATATTTTTTTTATAGAGAATTTAACATAATTATACATAAAATTTATCCGCATATACAGGAAATCTCCCCTACAAGAAAAAGGAAAAAGAAAAAGAATTTCAGATCCGCCTAAACTGATCGCAAAACTTTTCTTACTATAAATTGTCAACCACACCATCATTACTATACCACTGCGTACGCTATGCTGACGTTCCCACGTAATTTTCCCTACAGTACACATGTCTATTTGGATAATCATTAAATTTTTATATTAAAAAGAAAGTTTCTTAGTTTCGTGAACGTTCGAGAAAGGACGTTCCATCTATTAAAAAAAGGAAAAGAATATCAGAAAAAACAAGAAATACATCTACTCATTAATTCAATTAAACGTACGATATACAAGGAAAAAACAAAGTGACGTCCGAGAAGAAAAAAGAAAGAAACAAGAAAGACACAAATCGAAGTCAGACATACAAAAGTAAGTAAGATAATTGCAATGCAAAAAAAGAAGAAATAAGGAAACGAAATGACGAAGAATCAAAAGGAAATTTCGGTACGTTTCGAAAACAAAAAAGAAAAAGATCAACGGATATTCTAAAGCGGTTCTCACCCTCCACGATACCCTGAAGACCTCTTTCATTCCTATCTTTTACTCTCACTCATCACATCTTACAACTCCATCCACTACCATTGTCTCGCTACACGATCTTCCATTCTGGATTTTACTGTCGAAACTTCCGACATTACTCGATTAAAACGTCGTTGTTTCCTACGTCCAATAACAAACGTTAATTAATGAACGAATAAAAAAAAGATACGACAAATTCGTAAAGAAAAGATTGGTTAAATTCATGAAACTCTTGTGACCACCTTCAGGATATTTCTGTGGATATCCAGTGGAACGGATGACCATGCATATGTTGCTCTAAAAAAACAATTTTTCTTTTGCTAACATTTATCATGGCTACGACACGTAAAGCGAGTTTGCGGTGTGGAATATGTGGGAGAGTATGTGGATCAAAAGTTACTAGGTGATATTTTGAGGGAGATTGAAGAAAAACAAATAATTCGAAGAAAACAAACATTCATCGTTCACCACGAGATTTCGTGATTCCTTTTATTGATTTTTATTTTCCTCTAGTAATTTACTTTTTTTAGTCAAGTTAAACAAAAAAAAAAAAAAAACAACGAAAAGTTCCTAAGCTTGTAGTGTTTACGATCTGAGTGGAAAATGTTCGTCGAAAATATGTATCTCCAAATGCGATTAATCGATTTTTCAAATCAACCAGTGTGCGTACGTGTGTATGCATAAATATGTGCGTGCACGTACGTATGTGTTTGTACGCATGTATACCATAGAGCTAAAAAAAGAAAATAGTTCGGATTTTATGAAATTCTATTACAGAAATAATTGTTAAATAAATAAATAATATTGCATTCATATAAAGGAAATTTTTTTCGATCTGTGATCAGAAGTTATATTGTTCTTTTCTTTCATGTGTCGTTCTTGCTAGTATGATAAATATATGTTCTCGAACTTGTTTACTTTTTTTCCTTTCATTCTTTTCTTTCTTCTTTTTTTTTTTTTTTTATCAATTTCGTTTTTCTTATTTGGTAAAGTAAGATTACAGAAAAATATGTCTGTACGTGTGTGTATCTTATTTTGATTAAGTAAACAATAAAAAACGACAAGTTTTTTTATTAAGTAAATCATAGTATATGTCGTGTCTTTTTTGTTAAGTAAATCGTAATAGATGAAGTTTTTTTCTCTTTCATCTACATTCTGAGATGTATTTGAAATATCTTATTTATTTTTTGTTATAATAAAGGAAAATAAATTATTAAATCAAGAAAATTTTTTATTAAGTGAACCACAATAAATGACATACTTTTTTCTTTTCCCCTTCTTTCATTCAAAACGATATATATATATAAAATTTTTTACTTTGTTTTCTTATAATAATTTTCCAAAAAACTATATTAAAGATTAATCATAATTTTTATTCATAATATATCTTATTTATACATATCATTTTTTCATATTATTTTTTATACAAAAGTATTAAATACTCATGAATTTTTCACTAATGATATTTCTTATATAGTAACATAAATAATCTTATAAAAAATTTTAATACGATTATATCGAAGGAAAAAAATTTTATTTTTATCCTTTTTTTCCTGTGAATTAAATTTTAGTATAAGTATTACTTAATTAAAAAAAAGAATGTAGAAACAAACAAAAGGAAGTACACAAAAAACAATTAAATAATCAATAAATATGATGAAAGCTGAAGAAATAATTTTAAAAAAGTAAAAAAAAAAGTAATTAATTTATTTCATCGCATTGAATAAATTTCAGTTTCGGAGTTTTTTTAATAAGATAGAATTACGAAAATAAAATGTTTAAAAAAAAATTAAACCAATGAATGTGTGTAACACTATTTTATATATAATGCCGTGGGAATTTTTACAAAAAAAAAAAACAAAATATAATAGTAAAGGAAAAATTTCTAAAAAGATATAATTAATTAGTAAATATATAATATGAATCTAATGAATAAAAAAAATGGTGATGAAACTAAAAGATAAATGTATAAAAACAAAAAGAAAGTCCACCACATTTTGACGAAATTAAAAGAAAGGTAATAAAGAAAAAATGAAAAACAAAAAGTAAACGAAAAAATATACAAATAAAGTTCAATTAATCGATAAATTTCAATAAAATTAAAGAGTTTGATAATTAATTAATAAAAAAAACAAGAACGGAATATGTAATGAAAATATTATTAATTAATCAATAAAATTCAAGATAGCTAAAGAGTTAGTTAATTAGTTAATAAAAAGAAATAGAAAATTAAGATAAAACAAAAGCACAGAAAGATATGCAAAAATAAAATTTCGTAACAATGAAGTAATTTAAAAAGATAAAAACGAAGCAAAGAAAAACAGTGCAGTAAAAACTTAATTATTCTGTTATATAATTATAAATGTAATTATATAATTAATATATATAGTATTTTTAATAATTATAATATTTATATTTTAATTATAAAATTATTATATTTCCATTAATATTTTTATTATTACATATTCTATTTTTCATTAAAAATATTTCTTATAAAAAAAGTATATATATATATATATATATATATATATATATATATATAAATGTAATTATAAAAATGAATTTATAAATGAAATTTATAAATCTCGGGAAAGCTAAATAAGTTAATTAACTTGTTAAATCAATTAGTTTAAAAAAAAGCAAAAAATGAAGAGCATAAGAAATCTTGACTTTCGCGTTACCAGCAAGATGATGGATTTGAACGAACGTGTATTAAGCAGGAATGTGGCCAGAAAAGACTCACGAGCCGATTTGCATTTTTTTTTGCCCTTTACTTGTTCATCAACATCATTACAAGTTTCATCTCGATAACCGATAACGTGTCCAACATAGAATACATTATTGGTTGCTATTCAATGCATGTTCAATTTTGTGATACTAATAAAGTAAAAGATGTGCAAAAAAAAAGAAAATCGTTGGCCGAACTTTTAAAAGACATCAAAATCGATCTTATTGCAGAGAGATATAAAACTGATGTGGAAAAAATCGCCTTTTTAAAATATAACAATATCAATCTAAAATTGGTTTTAATTCGTTTTAAAGTATATTTTTATGTTTCTAATTTCTTTCCTTTTTCTTTATTTTTTACTATAAATATGTATTATTTGTAACATAAAATAGATACTAAATTTATATATCGGATCTCCGAAATAAAAACCTTAGAAATTTTAATCACGTAAAATAAATTTTATTTTAATTTTAAAAAATATTATTTTAATTTGGAATTTAAGAGAAAGTATAAAATATTGATATATATTTCATCCATAATATCTCTCAATTATATATGCATTTATTTTTAAAATATTTTTTACACGAAGATATTAAATATTCTTATATCTTTCATTAAGAGTATTTCTTATAATATATATATATATATATATATATATATATATATATATATATATATATATATATATATATATATATATATATATATATATATATATATATATATATATATATATATATATATATATATTTATATATTTTTATATAATAATTTTTAAATTATAATATATATATAATTTTTTATAATATATATATAATATAAATAATATTATAAAAAATTATAATATTATTATAACGAAGAAAATCAAAAATTAACTTCAAATCTACTAATTAACTTCAAATTAAATTTTGTTCCACAGTTATTGTATAATAAAAAGAAAGAAAAAATTTCTAATAAAACAAAATGTTTGTTTTATAATCGTTATAATAATTACTTACAGTTGCGGCAAATTCATTTCACAGATACAGATTTCCATATAAAGTCGTACACTGATCGCGTCGACAAGTATGATAACCTACGTCTGCCTTTATCTATATCAATTCATAATAATACTAAATACCATATTTGGTTATATAGGAATGAATTATCTATCAATTAATTTAGTACTTCACATTGGCAGCATTATCTCTGCGCTTTTCTGCGAAGTAAAACACATTTTGAACATTACAGAGAATCGTGGACATCGAATAAGGAATTTAATTTTGAGACATATACGTCTAGTACTAATAATAATAATCTAGTATTAATAATAATAATTATAATAATGGCAACAACAACGAGAACAACAACAAGAACAACAATAGTAGTAATAATAATGATGATGATGGTGATGATACTAATTATAATGATAATGATAATATTGATTTCGATATTAATAATATTATTAATAATGATGACTATGATAATAATAATAATAATGATAATAATAATAATAATAATGAATATATAAATAAGATTAAAAACAAAAAAAAATATTGTATACGATAAAAAAGATTAAAAAATTAAATTATACAAAATTATAATATTATACATATGCATGTACGTACAGTCGTGAACAAAATTAAGTGGACAGGTGTAATGATTAATAAAAATTAATAAAAATGTAATTTAGCAAATAATAGTAATAAATTAGAACTTCAAGGAATATCTAAATTTACAAAGAATACTTTATTGAAATAAACAGGAATATGAATTATAATAACTAATATATTCGAATGGAAGTTTTTAATGTTAATGGGAATTACACAACATTTTAGGAGGATAAAATTAAGTGGACACTTCACAAATATTTGCAAATTAAGCAATTAGTATTTAGTATCTTTGATTAGTTTACCGCTTCTAATTATCATGGTATGCTTTCCACAATTTTCTCAAGATAATTTGGATGAATTTTCTAATGATATTTCTGAATCCAATAAACTTCATAAATTTTCTGTAAGATTAAGGTCTGCACTTTGTGTTGGCCATTCAAGAATTTCTCTCGCAGTCTTGCAAAAATTTATTGATCTTTTTTTGCAGCATATAGTTTAAGATCATTATCCTGTTGTAGCAATCTCTCATTGAGATCCATTTTTAGGATTGATTATTCCAGATTTTCATTTAAAATTTTCATTAAAAATTTAAACAAATTTAAATATGTTGACTATTTATCTGTTGTCATTATTCCATGCAAGGGTGCTAAGTTGCCAACTCCATAATGGTATTATTATGGAAACTTCTTTATATTTGTTGGTAGATAACACATGCTGCTTTTTTATAGTTTCATTTGATTTTTTCCACAATCGTATCTTTCTTTTGTTTTTATTTAATAATTCAGATTTACTCTCATAACTCCATATAATTATTTTCTAAAATAATAATGGCTTATTAACATACTTTTTCACAAACACTAAACATTTTCTTTCATGCACTTTATTAATGTGTGGTTTGCGTTAAACTAAACAACTATTTGAATTCGCATTTCTCAATCTTCGTCTCACCGTTATTTTAAGAAATATTAAATTTTGGTGTTTCAACAATATTTCGTAATATTATCAATGGATTACATTAAGTTCCTCTTGCAATTCGTCTATCAGTGCAAGGTTTCCGAACTCTACCGATTAAATTTTCGACAATATTCGGTTTGAAATAATTTTTATGAATTTCAGGCACTGCACTTTCAGAAATTTTACATTTTTGAATTTTATATTGACAATTATCTTTATAAAATAGTACACGTATAAAACATATTTTACAAAGTCTGACCTTCAGTGGATCATTTTATCAGTGTAAATGGTACAATGTATCACAGGATGAGATTAAATTAATGCAAATATTCATGATGCGATCGGCGAATTCACTTTCGGCAAGTCTGCCCATTATCGTTTATAACATTCATATGTGTGAATAAAAATTAACTATTTTTCTCATTTTTCCTTCCCTTATTTTTTTTGTTTCCTTTACATCTCTTTTTATATGTAAATTTATATAGATTTTTTAGATATAATATATATATATATATATATATATATATATATATATATGTGTTTATATTATCCTCTAAATCATTATTATCCCTTATTCACACGTTCTCTTACGTTCTTAGATTCGGAAAACATCAATGGTGAATGTACTTCGAACGTTTATGTCAAAAAAAAAAATGAAAGAAAATATACCAGCAAGAAGTAGAAAAAATAAAGTACAGAATTTTAAACCTTACAATAAGGAAACCGAGTATATTATCGAAAAAATAAAATTAATTCAATAGACAACGTTACGTTTCTTTATTTTTAATTTCTAATTAAAAAAGAACAATATTATTAACCTAAGCGATAACATTATAAAAATTTTAATGTTTTAATGTCGTAGTCTCGTACAATGTGTGTTCATGCGAACAATGAAAAACAAACTGAGCGTGGAAGTGAAAAGAATTGAAAGAAGAAGGAAAAAAAGGAGAGAAAGAAAACAAGAGAGAAAATAAATATTATATATGGGTTGAAACATCCACTTTGAATATTTCGGCAGAAAAGTAAAAGATTAATTTGTTGTAATCGAAAATACGTCTTTGAATATAGATTTGCTCAACTTTAACTTTAAAATAACGTGACTAAAAAGTGTCTTGAATGCCAAAAACGTCCATCACGAATTTTAGTATCAACAATAAAACACGAACAAAATATGAAAAAAGAATATTTTTATACACACAAAATTATACTAAATATATATTAATTAAGACAAAAATATTAATATTAAAACCATAAATATTAAGACCGTTTTTGGACTTTTGGTTTCGCATACTTCTACTGGAGAATAAACTTATATAATTTTTTCCGAACAAAATTCTAACTAGTCTCTTAAAAAAGAAGAAAAAATTACCGAAAATTTATATCTTAAAAGTACATCCAAAAGTCGAGAGTCTCATAATTTATAGCGTTGTAGGTATTTGAACCGCTTGAAATGAAAACAAAAGGTTTTCATTCAATAGACATTTCTTTATTCATTAGATGCTTCTATTAGAGAAGAGAATTTTTTCTTTATATTATATTTTATATTTAAAATAAATCAATTTTTTATATATTTTATATAAATGAATTATATATTACATATATACATTTCTTATCATAAAATTAATTTTTATACACAATATTTTATTATAATTATATTTATTATTCTTTTTTTCTATCTCTTTTTCCTTTTTCTTTTCATTCTTATTATTATCATTATTATTATCAACATTTACATTATTATATTAGTTATATAAACATGTTATCGTTTAATTCATTCAAAATTTGGATTTTTAACATATATTGTATATGAATATTTAATCCATTTTGTGTACGTACGCAATTTTGTATACGTACATATATAACGGATGTACAAAATAAAGCCTTACAAGCTTTTATCCTGGAAACATGAAGGTATTGAAAGAAGTTGAGAAACCTATAGACATTGTGAAAATATCTCAAAATATTAAAGATGAATAAGAAAATATTTGCAAAAGAAGTTACTTGATTATTTATATAGAATATGTTGCCATTATAAATAATGTAAGTTCCTAATTGAGAAAAAAGTAGTCTCTGTAACGACCTTGAAATATCTCAATAAATAAAAATCTCTCCTTTACAATCAGATAACTGTTGCCAAAAAAATGTATACACACATACACACACAAACAGATTCAATATATGTATATATATATATATATATATATATATATATATATATATATACAAACATATATGTATATTGTAGATGTATATAATACACACACATATCTCAATTATGACAACTTTTGAATACGTTACGAATGTATGGAACAAAAAAACAAGAAATAGCAATGTGTGAGTCCTTAACGAATGAAGTCGGCTCAGCAATAATCGATTAATACTTGACGGACGATGTTTTGTATTCATCCTATTTCCTAAGTAGAATATACTTTATCTTTTCTTTCGGATTCTATGTCTGTTGACAGTTTTAACAGTATATCCTCATGAAAATTTCTCGAGCAAGAAAAGGAAACGGCGACACATTTAGTATGGACTAGAAAGAAAAAAAAACGAAAATAGAAGGGTACCCAAGTTGTTAAGTAATTGAATTCTAGCCCTCCTCGAGTCTCTTTGTTGTCAGTTCTCTTCTATCGTATGAAGTGTACAAAAAGTGTGGTGGAAAATCCATACTATTAGAAAGGAATTGTTGAATATCGTTGGCCTTTTCGCTGGAAATAACAAAACCTATTACTAAATTCAATCATTGTAGAAAGTTAAGCAAAAACATTTTCATCCGATAAAAATTATTACTTATATGCAGAGTGCACTTACTAATGTGAGAACCTACCAGGTGAATTATTATGGCAAAGAACATATCCCAGAATTCTTATACTACTTGAGAGATCGATTACAGTAAATGCAAATAATCGATTAATAATTATTGATGAAAATAAATTTAAATTTTTTATTTCTTACTTTACAATCATCACGTACACACGTATAATTTTATGTAATGTCAATAGACACGTATTTACACTCGTAGCCGTTTCTAATTTGCTAATTAATAATATATATGTAATATAAATTTGACGAAATGTGTGTGTGTTTTTGCGTGTGTGTATAATTAGAATATTACATATTATACAAAGCACAAACTATAATTTTTGTGATATCCATAATAATGTAAAAAACATATTGAGAGATATTCTAAAGAAATAAAATTTTCTTTTTTTTTGATATTGAAATACGCGTGAATTGAAATACGCAAAATATAAATCTGCGAAGTACACATGCCCTTACATGTGAGAAATATATATATATATACACACACGTATACTTACCTTGTGCATTAATATATATAAATTTCAATTTCCTAAATAATATTTTGTAAAAATGGCTGGTCTGTTGAAACTGATATTTACCAGGTATATTGGAAGTATTAGTATAATATAATTATCAACAGTCACATATGCACATACATTCATATTTATTCGTAACGGTCTATAATTTATAAATTAATAACATATATTATATATATATATAAGGTTATGTACAAGATTTTTTCGAAAATATACTATAAGGATATAAATATAATAAGCTTGAATATGTTTACGCGTGTTACGAGAGCCGAAAGAGAGTAGAGAAAAAGAGCCGTAGAGAGTTCATTACAGAAAGGAACGGCATCATCGACATCTGCTAAACATCGATTTTTTTCTGAAAAAAAAATGAAAACTGCATTCTACAGTAGGACAATGACCCGAAAAATCAGAACCTGAATCTGTAAAGTGATATGTGAATCATCAATCGATTGTAATGGACATCGCAGTTGTCCGGATTAATTTGTGTCGAAAAACTGTCTAAACGTATAGGAAGCAAAAGCTTCATGGAAAATAAGTATTCAAATTGTGAAGCAATTAATGGTACAGGTTCGTTGAATTTTGGAAATCCTCGTCACATGAATTATACTATCACCGTAGTACAAAATATACCTCGGTGGTCGTAGTCGATTCCATTTCTGCGCGGAGCAAAAAAATTGTACGTATATATTTCTCAAATCATTTCATTATTGTAACTTTTCTTATAAATTAAAGTAAACAGTTATTAGGGTAATTTCACAATTAATTATTTAAAAGTATCCTTTAAGTAACTGTCCGTAAGAACAAAAATTACGCCATTGTTGTATTTACTATCTACGAAATCGATAAAAATATAATAGATTTTATTCGTTTAAACGATCGAAAATATTAAAGATTAAAATTGAAAGTAATAAATAAAAATTATCAACGAAATATAATATTTCTTTGTAAAAATAAAACAAACAAAAAGTACAAATAGAAAAAAATATTAAACGAAAGAATCCGCATCTATAAATAACGTAGTTAAAATCTAAATAATCTAATAAATAAAAGCGATTAATGAAAAACGAATAAATATAGAAATTTCTAGAAAAAGATTATCGTGAGAAAATAGCGGAGGTTAAATGAAGGAAAAAAAATGAACAAAATACCGATTGAAACGTTAATAGCCTGAAAAATAAATTTGAGCAATTTTGTTTTGCGAGCAAAAAAAAAAAGAAAAAGAGAGTAGAAGTATTTACGTTAAAAATTCATGTCGGTAGAAGTGCTAAAAAATGTTGTAACGCAAGATTTCTCACAAGTCAATAATAGTGCTTTTTTAGTTGGTTTATTTTTTTCTTGGGTTGTTTTTCTTACGCTTTTATTGTTTAGCCACCGTTTCAATTGTGGACAATAATCTTCATCCAAACTGGCGTATGGAAACTCAAAATAAATTATACCTATGTGGTATCGTCAAACGCACGATAGAAATTTTTCAATTTCAAACTTACCTTAGATATGGATAGAGCTGGATGTTTCGAAGAAAGTTATTGATTGGTGTTGTTTCAAATTGCTGTACAGGACTCATTTCTGACTTACGGAAACAATTACGCTTAAAAAACGTATCACTATGTTGTCTGATCAATAACGATGTGCAAATTCTATCCCGCTGACTTTCGTTCTTATTCAACAATTAGAATACAAATACTTTGACTAGATACTTTTCCGATTTCATGAAGGTATCCTTGCACCGTCGACCAGTAATGTGTCAGCATATGTGACTGCAAATGTGTCAGAAATGTGTCACATTGACAATCATAGATCCGATTTTAGCGGTGATTTTAAAACATCATTATCAATTCAACGTATTATTCATTTCGAATATTATCGAATCAAATCACTCTGATCATTCATTAAATTTTCTGAACCGACGTTGGCACTTATTGACCTTTCTTATCGAAAATGAAACAGAAAACGGTGCACGCATGCGTTCAAACAGCACGTACTCCGACCGTCCAAAGAGTTCCGCGACTGATTTTATTCTAGGCGTATAAGCGACGTCAGCGCAGTAACTACGATAGCAGTTTGAAATAACAACTATAAATAACAGATGTGCATTCAATCAGTCAATTGTGAGCTGGCAGTGTTAAGTAATGGACATGCAGCCGTAGTATGTCAACGTTGTTGTATCATAAATCGCAATGGAGCAACGAGCAGTGATTCGATTTCACATTTTACTCGGTAAAACGGCTATGGTGACATTTAGTCCATGAAATGGGCTTATGGCGATAATTGTTAAGTCATGTACGAGTGTTCAGACTGTTCATCCACAACAATGGAAGGGGAGTGCATTTGTAGTGCAATGTTTCAATCACCCTCCATATTCATCCGATTTGGCACCGAATGACTTTTTCTTATTCCCCAAAATAAAAATTCACATAAAGGGTCAACGCTTTGACGACATATTGGACAACATCCCAAAGAAGGACTTTTCTGACAGGTTCACACTGTATGACAGTTTTGTGCATTGTACTCAAGTGGGGTAGATTATATAGAGCACCTGAAGCATTAAAACCGCCATTTTAACTTCTCTGTATTTTTTATTAATCCAGTCTTGAAACTTTTTGGATGGATGGTGTACGTATGTATATTTTCCATGATTATTATTCTGCTATTTTGTTTTTGGAAATGATCTAAACTATTTTTTTTTTGTTCAAAATGAGAAAGAAAAAGATCACTTCTGAAGCTTCTCACTTTATTTCATTCTTTTATCGAAATTTTTCCTTTTTTTTATTGTTCTATAAATCAAATGAAATAATGAATAAAGAAGAAACATAAAAGGAAGGGAGATAATAATCATCAGTTTTCTGGAATGCCACTGTAGTAATTGAACCGCTAAGAAGATTCCAAAAAGAAAATTACAGTTATTCTAAATCATAATGATGTTTGAAGAAAAGCAAATACGAAATGAAAAAAAAAAAGAACAAAAGATGATTCTGATTTTTATCGACATAAATATCGACATTTTATCGAGATCTCGATATTGTAAGTTAGTAAAAAGGCAAAAAAAAAAGGAAAAATTTCGATTTTTTTGAAATCGTGTTAATAGCTTTTCCTTTCGTAAGAATCAAAACAAATACACTCGGTATGATTATTGTCATCAAATGTCGTATTCGACGAGTAAACTAACAACTGCCTATACGAAAACTAAATAAATAAGGCGACGTTACCATCTCACATTTGGAGTTTCATTTTGCACCCTCAAAGGTCGCCGACGGACTGTTCGTCGGTAATGCAAATACCGAAAAGAAAAGAAGAAAATAGAAATAAAAGAAAAAGAAAATACAAGACAATTTTTAAGTACGTTTTGATCATTATCCAAGGTACGGACCAAAAAAAAAGAAGTGAGAAGGGGTGAGTCGTTATCGAACGCAGTCGATTCCACAATAATTGATGAATAGTTGACGTACGTTGTTTTGCATTAATCATTTTTGTCCACCGATTCCTCTAAGTAGAATATACCTTGTCATGCATTTTTTTCGGACTTTATTTCGGTTGAAAGTTTTTAGATACCCTCGTCAATATTTCTCAAGCAAAAGAAAAAGAAAAAAGAAAAGCGAAATGAAAGAAAGAAAACGGTAACAATTTTACTGCAGACTAGAAAATAAAAATATATCCAAGTTGCAAATTGTTTAAATTAATGACTTCTAGGAGTCTCCTTGTTATTAGTTTTTTTCGAAGCAGTTGTTTTAAAGTTTACGAGCAAATACGACGGCTTTCTTAAAAGTGAATAGCACTTTGTACGTATTTATTATCGTGCACTTTATCAAAATAAAAGTTGTTTCTATTTCTCTTTTTCTTTGGGTGAAACTTTAAGATACTTTTTAGTTAGATAAAATTGTAAAGAATTGTACCCTTCGAAATTTTTGTTTTTAATTTATAATATGAAATAAACGTTTAAAGGTTAAATACTTAAATTGTCATCATCATTCCGTCGTATGAATAAGATAAACAACAATGATTTTTTAAGAATATTGTAGTTTTTATTGAGCAATTATTTTTTTTAAAGAATGTACAAGAAGTTATAAACAAAACTATTAAAAAATTGATAACTAATTATTAATTTTTTTCATTGAAATAAAGGATAATTGTTATTTCTTTTTTTAACGCAAGTGCGATTGCTTATTATGTATGTATTCATACACTTTAAGTGAATGAAAAACAAATTTTTTCAAATAATAATACTTTTTTTTCATATTATTACTTCCATACAAGTGGTGATAGATAGTAAATAAATTTTTTTAAATAAGCGTGTTTAAATAAGCGTGTTGCTTTTAATCGATTCTGTCATTTTCTAAAATAAAAACTATACTAGACTCATACAATTAAACGACGTTTTAAAAAAATATATGGTAAATATACTTTTTTCTTATAATATTGATTTGTCAAAAAATCAAGTTAATTACAAAAAATTAAACGATTAATTTGAGAAAAGTACATCTTAATCCTTTGCGAATTTCCAAATTAAAATATTAATTTTTTTTTTATTTTTAACAATTCAGTTATAATTCAACATTTATAAAACTAATAAAATTTTGTAAATGAACGCACCTGTCTCTTGACAACCGCACTAAATATTTATTTCAAATTGCAAAATCAGTCTAATTGATCATATTAGAAGCAATAATAAATAGCGATCGTTACGCTTAACAAATCGTTGTAACGTACGAATTCAAATTCAATTCTTCTATATCGTGAGATTATTAGTTACAATTTATAGATGATATAAGAGGTATATTAACAATAAAAAAAATCTTGAAAAACTTTAACAATGAAACAGGTCCTGAAAAAGAAGTTATGGAAGACGTCTCAAGTACAATATACTTGTAAAATAGTAGCCGCAATAGTTCAGCCATTTTTACAAAATATTCGTTTTGTAAATTTGAAATTTTTTATGTATTAGTATACAAGTACTATAATATATATATTATATATTATATATTATATATTATAGTATATATATATATATATATATATATATATATATATATATATATATATAGATACATTTTAGTGCTTGCCTGTGTCCCAGATTCTAATCATGTGTTGGTATTCCACTTTAAAAAAAAAATTGTGTGTTTCTTTAGAATAATTCAATGTTTTTTACATTACTATCGATATTACAAAAATTATAATTTATAATTTGTATAATATATGTATATAATTTTCATTATATTTAAATATGATTCTAATTTCTATATATATATTCTATATATATATTTACGTGTATGTATAATATATACATACATACATACACACACACACACACACATACACACATATATATTAACTTTAAAAATTATTATGAATCGGAAATTGTAATTACAATACAGTTCGATATATATATGTGTATATATTATAAAAAATGTAATTTTATATATATATTATAAAAATTTTAAGAAAAAGGAGATAATAAAATAAGAAATCAGTTGAAATCAGACAACTTGAGTCAAGTATATTCATATAATTAAGAAATATATCATTTATCATGCTTATCTTACCGATACATATCTATATATCGTGATTGTATGTACTTATTGCATACAGTATGTTTTCAATTTTCATCGCCATATCAGTAATAATATTTCAGTAATAATTATTCAAGACTAATTGTTTCACTATTTTGTTTACACAAATGTTCGTACTACAGATAAATACGCCATTGATGACTTCACTATCTGCAAAATTTATAAAAAAATGACAAATCATTTGACCTTCGAAATATTTAAACAATCGAATATATTCCAAATAAAAATACAGAAAATTAAAAAAGATAGAAAAAAAACGATCAACGAGATATAATATTTCATAAAGATAAAAGAAAGAAAAAATATAAATGATACATAGAAAAAATATTGATCAAAACGTTCCACCTCGTTTGCTAAAGAAAAATTAATAAATACAAACGATTAATGAAAAACAAATAAAAACAAAAACTCCTAAAGAAATTCAAAGCTTGTAAAACGCGAATGATAACTACAAAAAAAAAAAAATTAACGCGAGGCAATAATTCAAATAAAATCTAAGAAAAGAAAGGTATTAACGAGATGGCCATTAAAAAATAGTAACAGAAAAATATGCTTAATGCGAATGATAAATGAAAAAAGAAAAAAGAAAAGAAGAAGGAGAAGAAATATTGACAATAACGACTCACGTCGGTAAACGTGCACAAGGACACAACGCAAAACTTCGCACAAGTCAATTGCAGTGGTTTTCTAGCACGAACCATACAAATGCAAATAGATTTTAAATTGATCGTCGATAACTCGTACCAGTTGCAATGATAAATCGCTTCGCACAAGTTCGTGCTCTGAATTACAGAAGGAAAACAAAAAAAGAAGAAACAAAATCGTATCAATAAAAGTTTGAATCAAATTACAGATTGAATTGCAATTCAATAAGAATTCGATTAATTACTTCCTCGATGAGACATTCACCGATGTAACAATAACCAAACAATGTGCATAACAAAAGGCAAACGTATATAAGGAATGTAAATATATAGACTCTTTCTAATTCCGCTAAACTCTAGAAAATTAGAAATTATTGATTAGACGATGTAAGATATAAATTTGCATAGAATAACATATACGTACGAAGAGCATTTGATAACTCGACGTACAAAGTAGAATCGTTGAACCTACCAAATGTAGAAAAATTACAATACTAAAACTATCTTCTAATATATCCGCTAATCTGAAACAGATACGAAGAAGATAAATTATTTGTTACGATCTCGTCTTCCTTATACTAAAAAATAAAAATATTTGTTTCAAAAAAATTTGTTTTCTGTGAAGTGGTATCAATGCGTGCTGATGTTGAAAATATGTAGAACTGATGTCATTCTTGTTTTTGCTAAGGGACGGCTTTAGTGGTTAAAACAACACTTTCAAAATGTTTTGTGGAAGAAACTAAATTTAAAATATTCGTTGTAATCGAAAAAACATATTTAAATAAAAATGTGTACCATTCTAAATCTAAAATAGTAGGCCTTGAAGAATTAAAACGACGATCTCTGATTTTACTTCTCGCGATAAAATACAAATAAAAAATAAATTGACATAAAAAAGAATATTTTTATATACTAAATTATAGTAAATATATATCGATTATGACAAAAATATCTTTGTCCCATTTTGAATGTTAAAACAAAGATGGCGTCGTTGGAAACGTCTTTGGACTTTTACTTTCGCATAAATCTGCGACAAAACTCAACAATCTTTAAAATTTTTCTTGCAATTAAATTGCTAATTTTATTACTAAAGCCTATATCATTAAAACCTCCTTATTAATTAGACGTTTTCATTAGAATAGTAACGTCACCTTATCAAACGATAATGTCGAAGAATCATTTGTCGAATGCGTCCCTGAGAACCATCGGTATTCTTTAAAAAATCCTTCACTCTACATTTCAATATGGCCAATTGACCGGTAAGATGAAAACCGGTACAAGCCAATAAACAATCAGTTCCGACGTAACCGGAAAGGACCAATGTTATGCCGAAAAATTGGTGTATGCAACCAAACGCATAACTTTTTGCATCGGACGGCTTCAGTAACGGCTTTATTTTATATGGTAATTTATATTCCATTGAAGAATTCGCCATAACTGCATAGGAGAAAGAATCATAATTAATGTTAATAACGTAATTTTTTTTTTGTAATTATTTTTACAAATAATTATTGTTTTATCGAATACAAAAAAGGACAGAATCCTTTTCTGTTGTCTAACTGAAATAAACCAATTTTATTATATAATTTAAGTTTTACACAATTTTTTATCATTATTATATGGATTATAGTTTTTTCATACTTTATTTATTTATAGTTTTCATTATATTTTTTTATATTTTTTCGTTGCTATTATTATTATTATTTTTATTATTATTATTATTATTGTTGTTGTTGTTGTTGTTGTTATTGTTATTATTATTACTATTATTCTCATTTTGTGTTGTTTTTTGATTTTTTAAGTATAATATAGATAAATAATTATTTAATCAATTCATAATTTGAATTTTTTAAGTATACTACACATGAAATTATATATTTATATTATGTATTCATATGTACATATGTACTATTTATACCGGATGTTCAAAATATAGTCTTACATCTTTCAATGAGAGTTTTGAAAGAAATTCTTTAAATAACAAACATCGTTTAAATATCTCCGAAAATTGAAAACGAATAAAAAATTACTTGAAAAGAAATTACTTTCTATTTATATAGAATATGTTTCCACCATAAAAAATGTAGGTTCTTCTTTGAGAAAACAAAATTGTTCTTGCAATGACCTTGAAATCTTTTATCAAAAAAAAATCTCTCCGTTGCAAACAGATAACTCTCGTCAGAAAAATGTATACGTATACACATGCTACAATTTTATCTATTACTGCGTCAAAAGAAAATTTGAAATTCTTTAAGAAAAATAATATGTAATAAAAATATTAAAAATAATGGTATTACCCATAAGTATATTCGGTATGACAGCATTAAAATAATGCAAAACAAGTACTAAGGTCATCCATGGAAATGTAATAGTGATAAATCTAGAGGCAATTTTGTTATACTTCATAAAAATCAGTTTCTCCTCTTTGGTTTTATAATTATCGATGATGTAATCGTTTTCCGTTTCTATCAAAAATCTTGACAAAGATTGACACTTCATTCGGCATATCACAAATTTCGTCAGTGTCATAAACATGAGCATGTTCTCCATAATGTTTGTCAGTACGTAATGGAAATCAGTGATGAAATCTGTTAAATCGAGAAATCCTAAAATACTGTAAACAAATCCGTAAAACAAAAATGGTAGGAACAACGAGTCCCGAACTTCCAATGGCCAAATTCCAGAATAACCGAGCAATCGTTTGCTCCACGTTATTGCTTTTAGGGTGTTGATAACCTTGAAAAAGATAGTACAAAACAACGATGTTTCGATTAAATAATATAGTATAGAATTGGGGCTTCAAAAGTATTCTTAGTTCGTAAAATTGCGAGCCTAAGTATTCTATTGGCCAATAAACTGATATCCATTGTCGGAATTTTTAATACCAATTTGGGACCAAAAGTATCTAGATGATTTCAAAAATCAATTATTCCTTTTCGAAATTTTTCGAAGCTGATGGTTCTTTTTTGGATCGTCAAGAAGTTCATCGCTTCAAGGCTCTGCAGTTTAGTATTTAGAGAGATCAGATTTAAAAAGTCAAATTAAAATAGACTTATTGATTTTCAAAGTCACCTAAGGGTCCTATCGATTCACTCTGTATTAAATATTCCGACATTACTTGTCGATCTTCTTAATAATTATGAATTTTTAAAATCGTCTAAGTTCTTCTGGTCCAATCAGTGGCTATCTTGCATAATAGAAAAAAATTAAATTAACGCTGTCACCGATAAAATTTCTCAATTTATTGTATCTTATTAATTTTTTTTACTTTCATTCATAATAGCCATTAAAGAAGAGCCATTGTGACGTCATTACAAATGAAAATATCATTTTTGTTATGTTAAATGTTTTTTTGCACGTCAATAAACATATAATAATATAATTATATTTTTATAATAATATTCTTTTATTTATATGGTCGATAAAAAGAGTTTCTATAATATTAAAGTATACACATACATACGTATACACACACACACACACACACACACACACACACACACATATATATATCGCGATAACAAATTTTAGAATAAATGTTGAGAAATGTACATACACATATGTGTATATAAATATTAATAATATGTGTATGTGTGTGTACATATATATGTATGTATATAATAATTTAAAAGAAATTTTTTAACAATGAAAAATTAATGCATTAACTACAGTGATACTATTTTCATACTTCGTCGAAAAAGCCACAGTAGTATTATCATAATTATAATAATTGTATTATAATAGTTATTATGGATCTAATGAATAATTAAAATTATATTTTTAATCTTGTAAAATTTCAATTACTCTGAATTTCTCTTATCAATACATTACTCGATTAAAAAAGTAAAATTGTTGACACAAAAAGTGCTCAAAATTACAGATAGAAAGGAAGCAACGAAGCAAATATTGCAATAATGAATTATTGCAATAATAAAAAATTACGTCGCCATAGAATGTAACATTTCTTAAATATCTTAGTCAACTTTCGAATCATTAAAGTTTAATAAACTTTAAAGTCTAATATCAATGATATTCGAAATAATAATTTATATTTACTAATAAAATAAAAATAAATATTTATTATTCCCAATTACATTATTATAATTTGTTAACAAGAAGAAAAAATTGTTAATGACAATCATTAATGATTTAACAAAGCATTTGTTTTATTCGTTTGTAAAATTAAAAAAGTTTTTTATTCAATGTCACTTAACAAATGGATTAATTAATTTTTAAATCAATTAAAAATAATCACATTACGACTCCACTAAGAAAATAAGTAACAATTATGTGAAATACCACTGTAGTAATCAACTTGCCAAAAAATATCCAAAAGAAAATTTCTCGAAATCATGACGATGAACAAAATGACAATTTAGCAAAGAAGAAACGAAACTGTTTCGATTACGATCTAAAAGAACCGACGTTTTGTCGAGATCTCAAACGTTGAGAAAATGTAAAGAAAAAAAGAAAACAAAAGATTTTAATTCTTTGCAATCGTCACAATGGCTTTTTCCTTCAATAAAATCTAAACAAATTAACTCGAGACGATTATTGCACAAACCAAAGAATTGACAACTAACTAAAAAAAAAGAAAAAAAAAATAAAACAATGGTATCACCGTACTATTATAGACCCATCCATCTTGCTCGCTCGAAGGTCGCAGACGGACTGTTCGTCCAAGCACAATCTACTTCCGACGAAAACTACGTATAAAAGGGGTTGAAATTGATTGGTTGAATAATTCATGCGACTAACGACAAAAAAAAAAAGAAAATACGAGACAATTTTTCAGTACGTTTTGATCGGTATCAAAGGTACGGACCAAAAAAAACAGAAAAAATAGTAAGTTCTTACCTACTGCTAACTCGATCAACGGTTTTTTACGTTAATATATCCCTTTTCTCCAAGTAGAATATGCCTTGCATTCTCTTCTTTTTTCGGACGTTATACCCCAGAAAGTTTTTACGTACCGTCCTCATGAATATTTCTCGTGTAAAAAAGGGAAACGACGACACTCACATTTTCTACGGAATAGAAAGAAAAAAAACGAAAGTAAAAGGGTATCCAAGTTGTTAAGAAGTTGAATTCTATCTCTCCACGAGTCTCCTTGTTGTCAGTTCTCTTCTAACCAGTCGTTATGAAGTATACAAAAAGTGCGGTAAACATCGATGCCATTAGAATGGAATTATTGAAGATCGTTGAGGTTGTCACTGAAAATAACAAAAATTGATGCTAAATTCGATTATCGTATAAAGTTAAGCACAAATATTTTCATACGACAAAAATCATTACTTACGTACACAGCAGACTTACTGAAGTGAGGAACTACCAGATGAATAATATTTTATTATGACAAAGAAACTATCCGAAAATTGTTATACTACGCAAGAGATTGATTACGGTAAATGTATATAATCGATTAATTGAGTGTTTATATGTTCTATTTCTTACGTTACAATCAGCACGTACACATGTATAATTTTATGTAATGTCAATAGTCACGTATTTACACTCTTAGCCGTCTATAATTTGCTAATTAATAACATATATGTAATATAAATTTGACGAAATGTGTGTGTGTATTTGCGTGTGTGTATAATTAGAATATTACATATTATACTAAGCACAAACTATAATTTTTGTAATACCCATAATAATGTAAAAAACGTATTGAGAGATATTCTAAAGAAATAAAAATTTCTTTTTTTTGATATTGAAATACGCATGCAGAATATAAATCTGCGAAGTACACGTGAGAATATATATATGTATATATATATATATATATATGTACATATATACGTACACTTATCTTGTGCATTAATACATACGAATTTCAATTTTCTAGAAAATATTTTATAAAAATGGCTGATCTGTTGAGACTAGTACTTAAGAGATATACTGGAAGTATTAGCATAATATAATTATAGGTAACGTCAACAGTCACATATGCACATATATTCAGACTTATTCGTAACCGTCTATAATTTATAAATTAATAACACATATTATATATATACATATAGTATGTATATATATATAAGGTTATGTATAAGGTTTTTTCGAAAATATACTATAAGGATATAAATATAATAAGCTTGAATATGTTTACAAGTGCTATGAGTGCCGAAAAAATATGTTGAGAATTCATTAAAGAAAGAAACGGTATTATCGACATCTACTAAACATCGATTTTTTTCTGAAAAAAAATGAAAATTGCATTCTACAGTAGGACAATGATCCGAAAAATCGGGACCTGAATCTATACTATCTAGAAAGTGATATATGAATCATCAATCGACAGTAATGGCCATGGCAGTTGTCCGGTATTAATTTGTGTTGAAAAAATGTCTAGACGTATTGGAAGCAAAGATTTTGTGGAAAATGAGTATTCAAATCGTGAATCAATTAATGGAACAGGTTCGTTGAATTCTGGAGGTCCTCGTCACACGAATTATACTGTCACCCTGGTACAAAGTTTACCTCGGTAATGGTAGTCGATTCCATTTCTGCGCGGAGCAAAAAAGTTGTACGTATGTATTTCTCAAACTTTCATTATTATAACTTTTCTTATAAATTAAAGTAGTTATTAGGATTATTTCACAATTAATTATTTAAAAGTTTCCTTTAAGTAACTGTCCGTAAGAACGAAAATTACGCCACTGTTGTATTTACTATCTACGAAATCGATAAAAATATAATAGGTTTTATTCGTTTAAATGATCGAACATATTAAAGATTAAAATTGAAAGTAATAAATAAAAATTATCAACGAAATATAATATTTCTTTGTAAAAATAAAACAAACAAAAAGTACAAATAGAAAAAAATATTAAACGAAAGAATCCGCATCTATAAATAACGTAGTTAAAATCTAAATAATCTAATAAATAAAAGCGATTAATGAAAAACGAATAAATATAGAAATTTCTAGAAAAAGATTATCGTGAGAAAATAGCGGAGGTTAAATGAAGGGAAAAAATTGAACAAAATACCGATTAAAACGTTAATAGCCTGAAAAATAAATTTGAGCAATTTTGTTTTGCAAGCAAAAAAAAAAAAGAAAAAGAGAGTAGAAGTATTTACGTTAAAAATTCATGTCGGTAGAAGTGCTAAAAAATGTTGTAACGCAAGATTTCTCACAAGTCAATAATAGTGCTTTTTTAGTTGGTTTATTTTTTTCTTGGGTTGTTTTTCTTACGCTTTTATTGTTTAGCCACCGTTTCAATTGTGGACAATAATCTTCATCCAAACTGGCGTATGGAAACTCAAAATAAATTATACCTATGTGGTATCGTCAAACGCACGATAGAAATTTTTCAATTTCAAACTTACCTTAGATATGAATAGAGCTGGATGTTTCGAAGAAAGTTATTGATTGGTGTCGTTTCAAATTGCTGTACAGGACTCATTTCTGACTTACGGAAACAATTACGCTTAAAAAATGTATCACTATGTTGTCTGATCAATAACGATGTGCAAATTCTATCCCGCTGACTTTCGTTCTTATTCGACAATTAGAATAGAAATACTTTGATTAGATACCTTTCCGATTTCATGAAGGTGTCCTTGCACCGTCGACCGGCAATGTGTCAGCATATGTGACTGCAAATGTGTCAGCTCACACTGAAAATCTTAGATCCGATTCGAGAAGTGATTTTAAAACATCATTATCGAATTCAACAGGTTATACATTTCGAATATTATCGAATCAAATCAATCTGACCATTTATTAAATTTGTTGAACCGACGTTGGCACTTATTGATCTTCCTTATCGAAAATAAAACTGCAAACGATAACGTACGTGTTCTTTCGATGATTGTTAGCCTTCCATTTTGTTTTATGATATTGACTTTTCTGATATAAACTTTTCTTTTTTTGTTCAAAATGAGGAATCCATGATCCAATTCATTAAATAGGACAAAAAATAATGCACGTTCACATGTCCGAGATTTAAATAGAATTGAAGATGGATTATTTCCTAAAAAATCTTAAATGGTTATATAGTTATGGTTATTCTTATTATATACCTGCATATATTTGACTAAATATAACGAAATATTTTTTCTCTGTTCAATTTTTTTAATCTTGATGGAAATGAATGAAAATGTTTAATTGATTTATTTGAATGATCGAAACTATTACCCATTAGTATATTCAATAAGAAAAATTTTTAATAATATAGAAGAATTAAAATCGTCGACCAAACAAAATTACGACAAATTTATAAGAAACTCTGTTATATTTATAATGAATTAATCTCTCCTCATCGTTTTTACAATTATCAGCTATATACTCCACTTTCCAGATTTCGATCAAAAATTGTGACAACGAACAATACTTTAATCGTAACATTGAGATTTTTATCACCGTCATTAACACCAACATGTTCTCCATTATGTTCGCCATAATGTAACGAATGTTATTAATTCAATCTATATTAATAACAATCGTTACATTAATTTATTTTATCAGATCTTTTTATGAATTTTAACAGATCTAATAGTGCCAATATATTGAAAACACAGCCACAAATTGCAAACGATATGAATAAACTGTGGCGTATTTCCAATGGCCAAATTCCTGACACAACAAACAAGCAATCGTTTGTCGATTGTCATCGCTTCTACTGTATCAGAGAAATTTATTATTTGAAAAGAAAAGAAAAAAGAAGAAAAGATAATAACAAGAATAAATGACATTTGATTCGGTCCTGTGTTGAATGCAGAACAAAAAAATAACGAGTAAACCGCTTTTATGGATAGTTTATAAATTAGATTAAATTACGTAAAATAAATGGACATCATTCTTTATATAATTATCTAACTTCTTTGAAATTTAAAATAGAACGTCTTCATAATACATATAAGTATTATGTAAAATTTAAATGGAAACCATTCGGCCATTTCGTTAATTTAAAAAATTAATATATATAGGATCATATTGCCGTCGATTTGAAAACGTATGTTCGATAATCAATTTGAATTCGTCGACAGCTATTTCCGTAATAGTACTTATATCAACTAGAAGCCGTAAGTAAATTTACAAGACAATTATATCAAATTCCTATTCAAAAAATCACGAAGAAATAAATAACATAAATATTATTACCAAATAAAAGACCAGTTTCTACATCATTAAACGTAAATACTTTTATATTATATTTACGAACACGAAATCACATGAAATACATAACGCTCTATTAATAACAGTACCTAATAAAAGTTCGTTTAGAAAGAAAGAAAATATTCGAAAAATTACATCGATTTTATTTAAATTGCACATTTTTACGAATAACTAATCAAAAATAACTATTTCGTAAGATATAAAATATATACAAGTACCCTATATATCTTCCTTACGTATATAGTAAATAATGAGTAATATACTAATTTATTACCCAGATATTTGGTAATTAATAATAGATACTAATAGTAAATATTACTAAATTACTAATATAATACTAATATTACTAATAGTAATACTAATAGCAATAGTAATTATTATCATAGTTAAATAGTTAGTAATAAATACTAATAAAAATTATTGTTACTATAATATCCTCCTAACTAATTTACAAACATTGACCGGAAATAAACAATTACCCGCCCATTAACGATAGGATAAAAATACCATTAAAATTCCAAGTAATAATTCAAAGTAAGGAAGAAATCTACACTGCCGATAATGTCGACTGATGGTAATGTAGAAACCTATGAATAAATATCAGACGGTAAAATTTAAATTGAAATTTAATAAATTAATATCTCAACAGAATTTATATATATATATATATATATATATATATATATATATATATATATATATATTTTAAATCGTACACTCGTCCTTATTTACGCACATAATCTACTCGTCAGATGCTACAGGTCTGCATAGCGTTTGAACTGTCTGTTTTGTTACATGCGATCTTACTTTCTCCCAAAATGAAGAAATTAAATTTTGTCCTTTACTGTCGTAGTTTCTGATGCGAGTTTATAACAGTATAATTGATGTATAGATCGTCACTGTGTAGGTATGGTGGTTCTTGGAAAGATTGCTTCCGATCGAGATCAATGACTCCGAAACAATTTACAAAAGATTAATCGATCGTAAATACTATCGACCATCCTCTTCCTTGTGGTGCAACATTTTGTTGTCGTACAACATTCCGGCTAAAACTAGAGACCTTCAGTTTCTTTTAACGCTTTCGAAGAAAAAAAGACGTGTCAGTTGAAATAATTTTCATCGAAGGTCTATTTTGCTCAATTTTTTAAAATTATTCTTAATCATTGACATCGCTTAATCATTTGATTTCTATCGACACTTAATGAATATAAAACGAATAGAGCAAATCGAGCAATTTTATTTTTTTCGATTTCTGGAATGCGATCACGAATGCAAAGAGTCATCGGGTGATGGTCAAACAGCGGTGCTGAGCCAGAAATAATGTGAGATTCGCTATCCAACGAAGTGGATATGACAGATTCCATAGAAGATACATCGTTCGAAGAGATCAATTTTATACTTTGAATTAAAACCGAACAATTGTATGTAAAAACATCCTATCTTCGGTTAAACGGGAAGTTTAACGACTTTTGATTTGTCTTACAGTATATCCGATACTTTTATAATTAACTTAAATATTTTAATTATCTTTAAAAAATTATTAAACAAGTATAAGCCTAACAAGTTGATAATTAACCAGATTGATTTCACGTGAAAAAATAAAATTTAGAAAAAAGTATTAATACTTTTGTATATAACGTTTATCCATTTATAAAAATAATTGTCTTCTATTTATTACTTTGCTAATTACAACATAAAATCGAAAAATACACCAATCCTCACTCGTTGATTTTATCACCTTGAAGTGGATTTGCGCAACAAAATAAAATTGCTTAATCATACCTATATACGTTCCACATATCTCGATACATTCACACTTTTCTGAAATTTGCGGATTTGGAATTTTCTCTTGAAAGAACTTAACATTAATAATTAATACGCAATGATGTACAGATTTTATATGTGCAAGCATTTCGGCAGTCTTCGTTCATATTTATATATGCACCATTGTCATATGAAGCATTCTTATTGGTCGCTTCATTACCCTGTGATTAGTCAACCGTTCAATAGTACATTCTCCGAGGACGCATATGTATACATGTACTTCGGCATTTTACTAAGCTGCGATTACATATCGTGAAAAAGAGGTTACTATTTATATTCTGTGAAAAAATAATCTTGAATGATATTGTTTGATTTATGCTTTCATAAGGTTAATTATTAAATTGAAAACAATTTTCTTGACAAATTATCGAATAAACATATTTTCTCCTACATGTCGAATTTATGTCCATACGGTGTAAAGAAAGGTTATGTAGTGCAATTTGATAAAAAAAAATTAACCTTGATTTTTTTATCATTAAAATAGTATCTACAATTTTTATTTTACTTTTTCATCTTTCTAATTTACTTGTTATTCTTCTTATTTATGATGTTAGTGCAATTTTTCTCTTTTTAATTTGGTTATGTTTTGATTCTTATTAATTATAATTTTTGACAATGACAGGAGTTAAAGAAATATTTGAGAAAGTAATAAAATAAAGCAAATCGAAAGTAAAAAAATAAAGCTAAATACAGAACTTATCTTGTTATTTCAGATGTTGTCAGCAAAGTTAGGATTGAAATGCATTCAATACATCGGCCATATAAACTACTACTTCATCAAGTTTCTGAAAAATTGAGGTCTAAGATTAGTGAAATTTAATAAAATGAATATTCAAATAAGATAGTACAAACGATAATGACAATGATATAATCATAGATTTGAGTATCCTCAATTCTGTATTTAATGATTATAATTTCCTGCTTGCAGTGAAGGGAGAAGGAACGACATTAAAGACGTTGCTACAAGAAATGTGTTCGTTTGTAGAGTTCAATAATTTCTTGTCGAAATTGTATAAGCCACGAACAATGTTTCAAATTGGCTAACCACAAGGATAATGAAAAGAACGGAAACATGACTTCAACGGAGAAAAGAGAATCTGTCAGAGAGATCATGTTTTGACGAAAAGACTATCAAGGGTTGTCTCCCAGACTGTATCATTGATCAACTATTAGAATATTATGGTTAAGTTATACGATACAACGAACATAACCTAAATGTTATAAAAAGAGCCATTTGTACAACTTTCTTCCATATAGTATCGGTGGATGACAATTAACTTCAAAATTTTTCTTCAAGCAATTGCTGTAAATGTAAAATAATTGGAGCAGAGCTTTATTTACAAGAATGTCTCGAGAAGAAGGTACAATGTAAATGAATCATTCAATAACGTCGTGTGAACAAGTGTACCAAAAAATGTATTTGTGGAATCTCGTACATTGAAACTTCGTATATATGATGCCGTCGTCACATTTACTGCTGGTAATCCAAGCAGATAGAAAGAATTAGGAAGTAAAACGGCCATACTGGAAGGAACTGAACAAGGAGCAAGTTGACAAAGAAGAAATACAAACATAAATATTGTCTAACAAATCAAGATTTTTAATAAGATGAAAGAAAATTCATTTGAGTAATACAGAAGAAGATGAACATTAAAGCAATGAATAGTTTTGACTGTTGTTTTTACTAAAAAGAAAATTTTTATTTAAATTATTTTTTATATGCAATTTCTGAAAAGCTTTATTTTTTTAAACAAATCTGTTTTCTCAGGAACTATATAAGTACGTAAGACATATATAATAACTTATAATAAGACTCTTAATTTTTTTATAGTTCATTTGTAACATTTTTTTGATATTAAGTTTCTAGAATTATAGAGATATAGTATAAAATAAACACAGAAGTATTGAGAAAGATGGAATGTAAAGAAGAGAGAAGAAAGATTTTGTCTTAATTCTTAATATATGTAGTTCAATGAAAATAAAAGAATAAATATACAAAGTATATAAGTAACCCATGAAAGTTTCATTAAATTGAACGCAACAGTTCTTCAAAAAATAGATCATGAAGTTAGCGAATTTAACGTTAGTGAGATAGGTCTATAATTCTATTTCGTGCTACTATTATTTTTTGCACAATTGCAACTTGAAAGTGCGTGTATATGTTATTCATAATTTCCAATGGTTATGAATAATGACAAATCAAAATTGTAATTATAATAAATTACAGTGTTAGAATTGCATGTTTTTAGGTAGTTTTCTATAATAAACTTATTAAAATGACCGATGGAGCAAATCCAAAACATTATCTGGAAAGGTATTATTTTATTAATTTAACTCGTACAATCTGATATTAAAAGTGAATTAAAAACCTTAATGTAGAAAGAAGAGAGGAAACAATAAGTACGATAGAGAATCACAAAATGTCTCTACATTTATGTTCACAGATCAATTTGTAGAAGTAGAAACAATATTAGTTCCATTAAAAAAGAGTGAATAAGAAGTTTCTTTTCAATTTGAATATTGACAATCTCACACTCATTCAGAAGTCTTCTTATGGTCAAATTATATTCATTATTATAATAATAGTTATATAATAATAATTATATAAATTATATTCATAATCCAAACAACAGAATTTATTGGAAAATTATTGATCGAGAAATCATTGAGGACAGGCCATAGTATGAAACGCATTTATCTCTTAAGACATTCAAAAAAAAAAGAAGAACGCTTTAACGTAAAGAGATGATTGTAGATTTAGTGAGTCGTTTACTTGTGATCCCATTTTTATTCTCGTATTCTTATTTCATCCTGAATGAACTTAGAGATTTTCTTATAATATATATTTCTTTGGTAGGCAGTTATAAAAGTACAACTCAAATTTACTATCATTAGTTTTATATGAAAGAATTTATAATATTTGAAGTATAACGTTAGATCAGATATAAATCAGATAAGATATAGATATTCATAACATATATCTTGGCTCATTGAATTTAAAAAATATAAGGCATACTCATTTCAAAACAGTTTTCTTTTTTTTTTTAACGACAATATTTCTGCCTAAATTTTCAGCTTGACGTGGTTTTATTTCACCAAGAATGACCATCTGATGTAGCCAAACTTTATAAAATGTCAAAACTAAAGGTGCGAACTTCGATTTTAATTTCGTACGTATTTATATGTCTATGCGTAATTTTCTTTTGAAACGAAACTTTATAATGTTAACTTCACATTTTTAATTACGTTTTCGTTTTTCTAGTGTCTGAAAGAGAAATAGTAAGAGATATAGAGAGAGACACAAAGAGATACAGAGAGAGTGAGTGAGTGAGAGAGTAAGAGAGAGAGAAAGATATCGTTCTTCAGCATTGGAAGAGGGAGATATGTAGATATCGTAAGAAAGGAAGTGATATAGAGTATTATTGTTTTTCTTGACCGTATGAAAGGAATAGGAAGGATGTACGAAACAGTTAGAGAGTGAGAGATAGAGCAGAGTATAGAGAGAAGCAGTAAATCAATAAATATTTTCATTAGTATTTGTAATAAAATATCAGTAAGTGGTATAAATGGTCAATATAAATTAAATAATCAAATATAATGTTGTCAGAATTTATTGTACATGCTTATCTTTCTATATAAAATAATAATAAATTATTACATTTGCAATTATATTAATTAAAATTCTTATAGTTTTCTAATAATCGATTTAATACTGACCGGTTAATACTACGTATTGATAATTTATTATTAACTATGACCATTAATTTATTTAAAATAACGATTAAAAATGTTGAAAAATATTGACTTAATATTTAGAAACTTTAGTTAAAATAGAAATAGAACTTCGCTTTTGCCATTCGATATCATGCGATACACACGAGCAGTTGTATTTTTTTATTTTTTATAAAATGAATGCACTTCTTATCTTTTAATTTAATCTAAACCTTTCGCTCTAGAAATATCGTATATTACGGTTAAATCGAAAAAGATATAATATCATGAATTCTTTTGATATGTGTAACTAATAAGGTACTAACTCGACCAATCACTAATTCCATAAAAGCCTCTATATGTCTCTTATCTCTTTGTTTGTGTCCTTGAATATATGCGTAAATAGAGCAGTTGTTTCGTATAAAAACAATTTTGAAACGGACGATTGTTCAAAATCTCATTTAATCTTTCGCGACAACAAGAGATACATTATTTCAAGACTGTTAGAATTCGTAGATGTTAGAGTTTAGTTGGTCGATAAATCGTTCAAACATGTTGGAACGTCGTACGTCGAGTTTGTGATGTGCCAAACGCTTCGTAGGACAGAGAGGGATGATGATATTGTAGGAGAGTACATCTGCGATTGAAATTCAATCGTTCGAAATTTTGAAATATAACATTCGTGCGTTATCAAAACTAGCTCGAAATGATTTTGTGCGTAACAAAAAAAAAAATCTTTTGCGCCACGTGGAAATGACATATCACTCATTTTGAGCGTACACTCCAAATACCGAATAAATTTGAAACGTTCGAATCGATATCTTGTCTCTTATAAGGAATGAAATATGAGGATAAAGCAGAAATACGTCATCGATCTAGTTGATTGACGGATCGATCAAGTCGATTAAAAGATCACAGGCCTCAAGCAAGAAAAGATAATGAAGGAATAATTACGTAATTCCAAAGGTTTATAAAGTTGAAGTAATTAACCTGTGAAACCATGGGGAATGGATTTTCAATAATCCTCCGAGAAGGAAGAAAGATAAAATGGGACTTTCCCGTTGAGAATTTATGAAAGATTGGACAGTATGGATAAAACGTATTAAAAATGGCGGATGGATCAAATTATGCGAAGAATAATTTCTATTTATTAGAATTGAGAACAATCAATAATATTGTCAACAAGTGAAAGACAGGAGTCTTTCAGCGATATCCTTTGTCCGTTTTAAGCCAATTTCAAGATTTTAATTTAACAATGCGCCGATTTATGGACGTAATTTCCAACTATTCGAATTTCCAACATCGAACGTATCAAGAGAAAGAAATGAACAAAACGCGTGTTCGAAATGAGAGAGATAACGAGTTATGATATGAGTTAAATGTTGACAAAACATTGATACCAGAAATTCTCTGATGCAAATTATTGTATCGAAAAAAAAATTCGTTTGTTTGAGAAAGAAATTCTCGGAAGAAAATTCGTGCTCTTGTAACAGAAGATTAGTTCCAATTGCTTCATTGATACGATGTTTGAATGGTTTTTGAACAGATGATGTTTACATCAAGGTATTCTTAAGGAATGAAGATATTTCTAATGATATCAAAATACCTTGGAATGATAAGAATTAACAGTCTCCTTTTCAATTAATTAGGGTAGATACAAAAGTTTATTTCATTCAATCAATCGCGACACAATATTATCCGCTAAAACTGACCTTTACGTCCATTACATTTAAGTTCATTACGTTTTATTTACAATTAGCTTAGCGATAAACTTATATAATATATTTTCTTATACATATGTACATCAACGTAATTTTCTTTATTTTCGTCAGACAGCACCAGGATTAAATACAAGTAAATACGGAATTATAGCTAAAATTACGTCCAGATCATTATGTTTTATCGATTAACAACGCAATATATACATATATATAGACATACAAAACATTTGTAGGGTTGATTCTAATATTTTTTAATAATTACGAATGTTTAAACGAAGGTACTCTCTACATATAGAATGTACGTAGGGTTAATGGATGCACGTGCGCACGCATGTACATGTATGTATTAATATTGATGAATAACTGTAATGGGCCTATATCCGTATGTAATATACATGTAAATATTTAGCAAAAGTTAAAATTAATCCCTTGCATTCAGCGCCGGCTCGGACGTAAGCTTCGTTTGACATATTCGTATTTGCTTAAGATGAATTAGTAAATGTTGAAGAATATATGCTTTTGCAAAACAATCAAAATATTATTTCTTATAATTTTCCGGGCAGTTTTGAAGGAATACTTTCACACCATTTTCATCGATATCATCATTTATAAGATTTCTTCGGTTTCTGATCGCTCTGAGGGAACAAGCGAATGCGAAGGGTTAAAAAAAGATTAAAAAATAAATTAAAATGAAAAGAGAAAAAAAGAAAAAAAGAAAAATAGAATTGAAAAAGAAATCAAAACCTATAAAAGGGAGAAAACAAAAAAGATAAAAAAGAAATTAGAATCGAAGGAAAGAATAGAATCTAAAAGGGGAAAATAAAATTATAAAAAGTTAAAATCAGCAAAAAGAAAGATAAAATAAAAATTAAAAGAAAGAGATTAAAGGAGAAAAAATAATAATACTATGAAAGAAAGAAAAAAAAACATACAAACAAGTACGTATCGGGAAATTGTACTGATCTACCCCATATTTATCCAAAATGACATCTGTGTATAATGCGCATAAATCTACGCGATGTCGGTGTTATAAGTGTAAACTGAAATTTTCGTCGATATATGGTTACTCTTTCAATTACTTACGACATTTCAATATTTTTAATCTGCTACAGAATTTAATCTCAATTTCATCAACTTAGAAATCTTGATTAAAAGCGAGAATTAACCCGATACCTAAGGTTAATTCTTCAAGTAGTTTTACGACACATAAATATAGATTCGAATAAATTTATTAAAAGTCCGACTAAAATTTCGAGTACAATTTATTAAATTGTATATCGAAAAATATCGAAATGTATTATTTTAATGTTTAATTAGATACAGTTAATCAAGTGTACGATAATCTTTAGGTAATAGAATGCTTCTATCAGTAATGTCATTCATTCGTTAAGCAAGATAGACACCTTCGACCATATTATTGCAATAATTCGAGTTAATTTTCATAAAAGAATGATATTAATCCATGGCATTACTAATCAAGATATTAACTTAGGAGAAAAGGTCTTTTCGTATTTCAATGCAAAAGCAGATCATTTCCCGATTGTTGTTCCCGAAGCAGAGATTAGGATCAATAGTTTGGACGGTCGACAACGGTTGATTCTCCTTCCATGGATCATGACCCTCTCCGTAGATTATTATACATAATGGGCCGTTTCATGAATGGGTCGGTTTCGTTACGATTTTTGGTAACGATTCACAGATAGAAATACGATCCATTAAGTACTTCACTATTTGAACCTAGACATTGGATTTTTCTTACATCTAGCCTTCTTCAAATGATATCAAACTGTTTTATGATCGATAGTTAGTTCCTTGTCGACGTCACTTTGCATTATTAACATCATACGTTCCATATTGAAAACGTTTGATGTAGAAATGTGCGACTGCCATTGATAACGCATCGATCACAAATTTTTGTAAGAGCTGGAACGGCATTATCTACCTTGTAATAAAATTTCCAAGTGTATCTTCTTTATTCTCTCTCATTTTTAAGGCGTAATATCTTTCAAACAAATAAACGAATGTATTCATGATCTTGCCAGAAATACCCAATGAAAACTCGCCCTTCGAGAGTCTAGAAAGTAGAGTTGCTTTTACAGCTTTTATATATCTTTCTCCAATTGTTGGAGCATTTCTAGTAGTTATTCCCCTGATTCTTTATCGTCCAATATTATCATTCGTACCTTCTTGAGAAGCTTAGAATAATTCAATTGTGAATATATATTACACCATTGCCGTACAAGTGCTTGATTGTAAAGATTTTCGATATACTCACGGATGGTCCTTCTTGGAGGATTTCGGAAAAATATACGAGTCCCGTGTAGGGTTGGTTCGTCACTTTTGAAAAAGCAAGTCTGTCAAACCTCCGGCAACACCAAACAAAGCTGTATCAAACGTTTCCAGTATGAATGGTATCATATAAGTGATCCAAATGATGCCGTCAAGGAACTAACCGTCCATCACAAAATAGTTTTAAATTATTGAAGAAGAATAAAAATCCAATGCTTGTGTGCTGCATGATTAATTAATGAAACATTTAATGGATCGTATTTTTATTTGCGAATCGTTACTAAAACGGAACGGAACCGAAGCATTCTTGAAAGTGTCCATCATGCACAAAATCATGCGCGAAAGTGATCATGGTCTATGGAATGGGATTCAACTGTCGCCGTCCGTTCAATCTATTAATTATAATCTCTATTCTAAACAATCGTAAATCGTAATCGCTTTTGCATTAAAATGCGAAGAAACCTTTCTCCCTGACTTAATATCTTAATCAGTAATGTCGATAATTAATATCATTCTTTTATGAAAATTAACTCTATTACAATGATGTAATTAAAGGTATCTCGTTTAACAAATGATTAACATTACTAACATAATTGTTATATCATACGAAAATTATTTTACAGTTTTTACATAATCAACTCTACCTGATTAAACATTATAATAGTAATAAGTGTATTTCAATATATAATTTAATAAATTTTACTCGAAATTTTATTCGAACTTTTAACAAATTTACTCGAATCTATATTTTTGTGTCGTCAAACTGATTAGAGAATTAACCTGAAATATCCGGTTAATCCGCATTCTCAATCAAGATTTTTGATCAAACTAAAGAAATTAAGATCAAATTCTGCGGTCGATTAAGAATATTCCAATATTATGAATAATTGAAGAATTAGTAAATATCGACTAAAAGTTGAGTTTACACTTGCGAGATCGCTATCACAACGACTCACAGAGATTAGACACAGATATTACTCGAAATAAATATGAAATATATCGGTACAATTTCACGATACGTATTTATTTGTATTTTATTTTTTCTTTCTTTCTTTATTTTTCCTTCTTCATTTTTTCTCCTAGAATTTGTTTCTCCATTTTAATTCTTTTTTCTTATTTTCCTTTTTTAAATTTTAATCTTTTTTTGGATTTTGATTTATTTTTTAATCTTTTTCGTTTTCTTCTTTACACTCCTGATCCTCTTGTCTTCTTTTTCAATTCTTATTTTCTTTTCTTTTTTTCGCTTTATTTTAACTTATTTTTTGGTCCTTCTTTATCCCTTCATACACGGATGTCTCCTCAGAGCGAACGGAAAACGAGAAATTTTTATAAATAACGATATCAATGAAAATGGTGTAAAAGGATTCCATCAACACTTATCGTACCGAGAAAATTATAAGGAATAAAATATTGAATTTTGCAAAAAAAAAAAATATGTTCTTTTAGGTTTACAAATTCGTCTAAATCAAATATGAGTAATTCGATCGAAACTACAGTCCGAATGGGCCCCTAATGCAACGGGTTAATTATAAATTTTTCTAAATATCTACATGTGTTCGAATGGATACAAGTACCTTATAGTTATATATCAATACTAATATGTACATACATACACAGATACATACATATAATATATGTATATGTTTGTGGGTATCGATATGTGTATGTTTATAAATATACACACATACACACACACATACATATATATGTCTACTAACCCTATATACATTCTACATACAGAGACATCCTACATATAGAGGAACTTTCCGTTTAAAAATTCGTAATCATTAAAACATATCAACACATGTTCTATAAGTGTATATATACATATACATATATACATATATATATATATATATATATATATATATATATATATATATATATATATATATATGTACATACATGGATGTATGTGTGCGTATATATATATAGGTTTAATTAATCTGATTCACACATTCACGAGTATAAAAATAAATAGGAATAGAAGATGAAGATACAAACGCAAATTCACATATACAGACACATTCGCGTTGTTACACGATAAAACATAATGATTTCGACGTAATTTTAGATATAATTGTGTATTTATTTGTATTTAATACTGGTGTCGTCTGAAAAGAATAAAGAAAATTACATTGATACACGTGTATGTAAGGAAAAATATTGCATAATTTTATCTTTGAGCTGATCGTAAATATAATGTAGTGATCTCACAACGGACTAGCGAAAATTATTCTCTCTAGTTCTATTAACAATTGTAATGAAGCAAGTTATCGTTTAATAATAATTTTGCAGAATGGTATTCAAGAAAAATTTTAGCCCATAATATTATATCACGATTGATCGAATGAAATTTACTTTTGTAAGTATTCTGATTACTTTCAAAAGGAGTCTGATAATTTTACCCATTTTAAGGTATTCTTAAATTTTTACAAATATTTTACTAAATTTCCTTAAGAACACCCTGATGTATATATCATTAGGTACAAAATTGTTACGGTTTTCTAATTTTGTGCAACGTGATATAACGGGAATGTGGGATAGATTTGCGGAAAACCAATAGGTATAGTCATTGCTTTCGCAGCAATGAAATTATAATATTATAATATGATGAAAGATTTATAGCAGAATTTTTAATTTCATCGCTATCATTATTATGCGTTGTTGCTAAAGAAAAAATTGAAAATTACTTACGACATTGCCAGGAATCCATGCTTGCTTATATTACATATGTGTTTAAACAATGTGAGCATCGTTGTCATCGCGTCACGTCCTGGACATTGAACGAAATATTAACTTCTCACTTAATTTCATTTCTTTCCTTGAAAATTGGTTTCATTGAAAATAAAATATTATTACTCTTTGCCATGTGGATCAATCAAGGACGCTCTCGGTAGTCGAGGAGAGATACTTTTAGTGCTCCATCAAACATTTTTACTTCATGTTAGATTTTTATTCCGTGTTAATTCCGTGTTTCAGTTATTATGAAAATATGTAATAGTTTCTCCTATCGGCGCGATCGTGTGAGACACCGTTAACACCATCTTCTAGGAAGAAAAATTATAAATAAGTACGTATTTACATATAGAAATGAGTTTCAATGTTATTATTTCGATCGATCTGGCTCATTAATTTTCCTGAGAATAAATAGTAAATAATAAGTAATAAGCTTGTTACAAATTGTATTTCGACGCGAGGCACGTCATTTAAAGGATAATATTAATAATGATAATATTAGTAGGACATATTATAACGGTCGAACACTTTTAAATTACTCCTTCCGAATAGTTGGTAATAATTTCAATCGATCCAAACATTGATAGAGTATGTTTAAAAAAGCTTTGTTAAAAGATTTTGATCCCTTTGGTGTTCTATATTTATTAAATATACTTCAAAGTTTGTCAAAAATGTGTCCTTCGAAATATTCGACGAATCTGTCAGTATACTTACTAATTCCAATTAAATAAGTTCCAATTATTTATGGAAAAATTTTAGCCAACATTCATAATTTTATTTTAATTTCATATAGAAAAAAATGTCAGAATCTCCTTGAAACATCTTCAAAATTGCACGAACTTTTTCGTATCGTGCAAACCTCACGAAATATCCGTTTAATAATTGAAACAACAAAAACTAAAAGGTTTAATCAGAGATCCAACGATTCGTTGAGAGCGTTCAGGGACTTTTCTATTCTTCTTCTATTTTTTGTTTCTCTGTTCTCGTAGTCAATGAATCGAATCATGCATTTCTGTACCAATTGATTAACTAACCAGCAGAGGAACGATTCAACTAGTGTCAAACCAGCAAATTAATTATTAACCAATGACTCGTCAAAGTTAATTTCACCGATGGTCAAGGAACAGGAAAGAGTTACGCAACAGTTGACCCTATTTACGATTATTCTAATACGTCATATAAATGTCTAAATAGGAACATCCTAATTCAAATAACTCTAATTATATTTTCCCCTCTGTTTAATATTATATTTGACGATAATACGTCAAAGACAAATTACACGTGGAATATAATGTAAAATGTACAAATATAATATAAAAGAATAGATAATATATAGTGTAAAGTAATAATAAAGAACTATGCGAGCTTCTATAGTACGTTATAATATGGTATGATCGTAATATTGGATACAAAATATAAAATCGTGTATAACGTAGCGTCTCTCGTATACTCACGGATACGTATATAGAATTATGGAGCATTCTCTATAGCATTGCGTACGAAGAATTTAAAAGTCTATGAAAATAAATCGTTGCGTTGGATATTACATGTTAGTATAATATTCAAATATAATTTATCTTACCAATACAATGAAACGTAGAACATCTGCGATTCTCAGTAACAAGTCAATTCCAAATTTTTGAACATTTCTCAGCTTCGTATTTCCGTTTGTAAGCCCATCTTCCTATTTAGATCTTCCTTCTTGATTTTTCCACTTTTGGAACTTGTTAGCACTTGTCGCATTAGTGTCTCGATTCGTAATAACCCTCGTATGTCCAACTCTCGTCAAGAGGTTGGTCTACCTCCGACACCCAGACGCAACCCAGTCGTGTATGCGCCATTCAGTTCCCCCTGTAGAATATAGAATGTAAAAGATTGTATTTAGAAGGGAACGTTGTTTTTTCATGGAAAATCATATCATCAAAATATTTATCATTGTCTTAAGAAATAATTTAGATGTACAATTGGACGTATATGTTGGGGAAGTATGACGTAAGTGCTTTTTGAGAAATTTAATCATTCTGACAATGCAATCCCAAATGTTATACTGCTAGAAATATAATAAATGCTATAGTAATAATAATAATGCTATAGCGATTATACGTAATAAGAAATAAACGATTGGAGAAATATTATATTTTTGTAGGAACTAACCAGTTAGATTTGAACTAGTAGAGCACGAATTATTAATGAACCGAAAGTACGGTTCGATCATTTTTTAAATTCTCCAATAGGGAGTAAATCTTCAGGAAAATGTGGTCGTTCGTACGAAAGAAGTAAATTAGCAACAATGTGGTAACAACTGTAACTGCGAAAGAAACGAACGGGTGATTAAATAATTAGATAAAACCAATCGTATTATCCAGTTATCTACTATCGTTTAATAATATCTACTATTGTCTAACGAGTGAAAAAATACCTTTGTCATTGTTAAAACTGGCAGTATACACAGCGCGCGCACACATCTGCGCACGCAGTCTTGACCCGCGACGCTAGACAGAGCGTATACATACGCGTCCAAGTGCACAGCCAGAGGGAGAAGGATTATAACAAAACGAATGATAACTAATGAAGGTACCCGACGATACATGGGGTTTCTACAACGTGTATCACATAGACGCAATTTCATTTAATCTCCATTCAAACTTATTGACAACCGAATTCGCGGTACGCTGCGAATTAATTTGTACAAGTCCCTTTATATATTTTGCAAAATATATTTGTGAAATTGTATATTTTGCTTGTATTAAACATTAATGTTATAAATATTTATAATATTATTAATCATTACGAATATTTTATTAGTACATGTCGTTAATATTATAGCAAACAATTTCGGACATTGAATTTACAATTTTTTCTGTCTCAGATTATGTCGAACGATTGCTTGTGTCCAATCGATTGACACGGTGGCAAATGGCAAAAAATGGCGGTATTAACATTTCTCGTACGATTTTAAAGCTTTCCCAAGATAATAACGTTATTATCCTGAGAAACGGTACATAATTCCACTTTGATCCGCATTGCGCGTGTCTCATCGAACGGCCCTTCGACAATAATTCCGAGCGCAATCGATTAAATCCTCTTAAACTGAAGCTGCCGACTTTCGGACCCTTTGAAAAAGACATTCCGTCTCGTTAAGATGCTCCGATATTCGTTCGAATAAGCCTTTGTAAAACACACTAAAACAAAATGTAATCTCGTCAAAGTACGTGGTCGCTGCCGTTATAAATTTTCTCTCCTTCTCCTTTTTGGTTAATCTCGATATGGACTTTAAGAATCACTTGAAAGCAAAGGCGATGTTTGAAAAGGAAATGTATTGCCTTTAAATGCAACACGTTGTTTTATAGTATTCAATAAAAATATAGGCATTAATAAAGTTCAAGAAGCCGTTGATAATCTTCCGATAGTAGAATGATTTCCGTGACAGCTGACCGTTTCCATAAATTATTACCATTAATAATTGTGTGCTCTCCACGCATGCATGAGACACATGGATATGTATTTTTCCTTTTTTCCTTAACAAAATCTTAAAATGGTAAAGTACACCGTATTGGACGATAAATTAAATTCGTCAAAATTAAATCCAGAATTAGACGCTTGAAAAATGAATTCATTGGATCACGTTATGGTGATGAATTGGATCATGTTTTCGGTGAAGGATTCCTCCAAACGATTTCTTTAGAAATATAATAGTTCGTAGGAAGGAACGATGTTAGTTGATGTTATATATAATTATTAAATAATAATAATAGAAAAGCAGATACATCTAATGCTGGTTAAGCCGCCCATGATATAATTTTTATTACGACCAAAAAAAAATCGTAAAAATAAATATTTTTGGCATAAGCAACACTTTTGGCCGATGTTTCGAACAGATTGGAACGAAAAATATCTGTATGAACGTCCACAACATATTTTTAATATGAGAAAATATCAACAAAAAAATTAATTTCTTTTCAATTGATGTTATTCCTATTTTCTAGCGATCAGTAAAAACGAAGCATATTGCCATATGGATTATCTCGTGCGATAATTAAAAACAAAAAAATATAATATGTCGAATTCGAAGGGATTAGTCGGGAAATTCATTTCCTCCCAATCCAGACGCAACCCATGCCGTCTTTTCGACTACCTAATAGGAAATATTGACTGTCTCGTGTAAAGCGTATTAAAAAAAAATACGTAAAAGAGAAAACGATCATATTAAATCACGACAGAGAAATAAATATGACCAAAGATTTTCTTTGAATCAATATCTTTTGCTACTGCGCAATAAAGAGAAATGTTTGTTAACTAGAATAATACAAAATGAATAAATATTACGGTAGAAAGTTTTCAGGCAATAGTTTTCAGGTAATCGAGAGTGGATACGAAAGTAAATGATGTACACCTCCTTAGGAACAAACTTTTTGGCGGATTTAACGAAAAGAATTATATATTATAAAATTATATTTTATAATTTAATTATAAAATTGCATTATCGTTTATATTCAATAGTATTATAATTATACTATTCTTAATTATAATTTCAACTACAAAGAGAGACATTAAGGCTGTTCGTCGCTCACGGTTTTATAATGGTTTACGCCACCGATGAGAACAGCTCTAATTCTTGACCAATTGTCATCAACTAGATCTTTCTCGAATCTTTGAAAAGGCTTTATTTTCTTTGCAAACAACCGTGTTAAAATCGTCGACTTTATTTATGCCAAATAAAATGCTTTTTCAAAATATATAGCTTTTTCATAATTTTGCAAATGTTGATTAGTACAAATGCATATAGAGCATATACATTTGTCAATTATTTTTAATCACAATCTGATACTAGAAGCGAATTAAAAATAATTGACAAGCTGTAGAAAGAAAAGAGGAAACAATGAATGCGATAGAGAAACAGAGAATGTCTTCACATTTACGTTTGATTCGGATCGATTTATACAAGTAGTGGAAGTAATGGTGGTTCCATTAATAGAGAGAGAGAGAGAACAAGAAGTTGCTTGTGAGAACATCGACGTTCTCACATTCATTCAGAAATTTAACCGTGGTCAAATCCATATATTCACAATCAAACGAACAGAATTTATTGGAATATTATTGATCGAGAAATCGTTGAGGACAGGCCCTGATATGAACCGCAGTTATCTTTTGATACGTTCAAGAAAAAGGAACGCAACTTACTTTAATGCAATAAGCCGATTGAAGATTTCGTGAGTTGTTTACTTGTGACTCAATTATTATTTTCGCATATTTATTTTATCCTGAGGGATGAGGGACTTGGCTTGGTGATTTCCTTGTAACATATATTTTCTCTGCTAGCCAGGTGCAAAAGTATAAATCATTAATATAACTATTTTTATAGGAAGGAACTTACAATATTTGGGCAATTGTGACGTTAAATAATAATAATTAGAGGTTGGCTCGTAAAAATTCATGACATATATCTTGGCTCGTTGAATTTGAAAAATATAAGTCATATCAGCTCATTTCAAAACGTTCTTCTTTTTTTTTTAATGACGTTATGTCTACCTAAATTTTCAGCTTGCCTGGAAAATTTTTATTTCATCAAGAATGGCCATCCGATGTAGCCAAACTTTGTAAAATATCGAAACTAAAGGTGGGAACTTCGATTTTAATTTCGTACGTATTTATACGAGTATTTATACGATACGATAACCTTTTATTCAAACGGAACTTCTCTAATGCGAATAAGCTTCCAAGTGAAACAAAATTATAATGAAAGAAAAAAGGGAATATGAAAAAATATAATGTAAATAGAATGAGAGAAAGTGAGATAAAACGTTAACTTCACATTTTTCATTACGTATCCGTTTCTCCAGTGCGTAAAAGAGAGATAGAACGAGAAAGAGCAGAGTATAGAGGGACAAGCAGTAAATCAATAAATGTTTCTATTGCTACTTGTAATAAAATATCAGTACGCGGTATAAATTGTCAGCATATAATAAACCATCAAATGTCGTATTCGTATTGCGTCGGGATTTATTGTAAATGCTCATCTACCTTCTTAAAATATTAATAAATTATTACATACACAATTATTTCAATTAAAATTCTTATAGTTTTTGTACCGATCGGTTTAATACTGGCAACTTATACTACGTATTGATAATTTATTAATAACGATGTCCATTAATTTATTTAAAATGTTCACGCTGGCGCGTACCATCGGTGACTCCTGCTCGAATCTTATATACGCTTGAATTTTCTGTCAGAGTGAGCGTATCGCCAAAAATTTCGTTCGTTTAATTATTTAAAGAAAATTGCCATATACGAAGTACGTTTTTATAAACAGATACCAAATTTCGTTGAACTTGTCCAGAATTGTTCATAGTTACTTCTAAATTTTTCATTAAACGTAGTCTTATTACCGATAAAGATACTATGAAAAGATTATCAAATTCTACTGCAATTTTACTTTTAAAAATTTTACACATAAAAATCTTTTCTTCAGCTATTATTTACCGACACATCATGAATTGCAAACATCAGTTGCAATTTAATATAGTTTACTACTGGAATAGTAAGTTTACTATTGCAGTTTGACATTGCAAATTTACGATCGCAAATTTATTAATTACTTATATATTATTAATATATCATTTATTTTTTAAAATAGTAAATTTAAGTTATTGTTTAAGAATTTCAGTCATTGTTGAAACCGGCACGTAACGGTGACTAAAGAAAAATTAAGAAAGAAAAATAAAAATAAGACGAATAAAATAATAATAATAATAATTGGAGTTGAATTGTTGTATTCTCGAAGTTTTCGAAATGACCTCCAGTCGATCGTGAACTCTGTCATGTAAAAATTATTTTTAAATTGAATTATTTTTAAGTCGAATCGAGCCAAGTCGAATTTAAGTAGAATAATTCATGGAGAATATGAATATGTTTTTGAATGTCGAAAATTGTTAATAAAATAAGAAATTATTTTCCTTTTTATAAAATGACGATTTATTAAAACACAAATTTTTCGTTTTGAAAAATTAATTTAATTGTCGAACCGATTCCATCGAAATTCTTATTGAACGATTTTGTCAAACATTTAAGTTGTTTTGTTTTCTTTTTCATGCGAATTGTTTATAATGGTTTAATATAATTATCTTTATAAAATAAAAAAGAATCTAAATTAGATAATATAAGATGATATATTAATTATAAATATAAATTATATAAGAAAAGCGAATTAAATCTGAATATGATATAACTTATTAATATGGTAAATATGATATAACTAATTCCAAGTGAGAGCTTTCTCTATTCTTTTTTTCACATTTTTTTTCTTAACAATTAAAATTTTTTATAAAAGATTAGTCTAAAAGAATCTACATACGTATGGACGAAAAAATATCTTTTCTAATTATTGCATGTAGTATTTTGAAAAGTTAATAGACAAAGATATTTTTATATCCACGAATATGGATAGAAACAAGGATGATTATGACTACAAGATAGGGAAAAAGAAAATAGAAAAATAGAAATATAAATAAAAACTGAAAATGGAAATAGAATAACAGAATAGTAATGAAACAAAAAATATCAACAGATTAAAAAAAAAATAACTAAAAAAACTATTTATTACCTAAACTTTGTAGGTAAATAAGTAACTTTGTTTTTTTTCTGTTTAAATAAACATAAGGAATAAAATGAAAGAAAAAAAAGAACAAAAAGAAAAGATGAAAAAGAAGACTCATTTAATGACTCTTCTGTTTAAAATGCGAATAGGAAGCAAAAGAAGAAGAAGAAAGAAAAAAAAAATAAAATTTTCATATCTTACTTTCACGATAACTCTACTTACTGTTCCTTCGTAGGAAGATGATGCTGTTTGCGATTGACGATAATAATTGCATGGAGTCTCTTACGAGCATTCATCGATCGTAGCAAAGTAATCAAAGAGATCGAGAGAAAAAGAAAGAGAGAGGGAGAGAAAGGTTTTCTTTGAAAAGTTAATTTCAAGTCGGAAATATGAGCTTAACTTAAACGCGTAACGTTCATTATTCTTATCTCTATTTCCTCTCGAATATTTTATAACTCTACTCGCTCATAATTTAAAAGTTCGAAAAAGAAGGAATAATACATCGTACGGCGACCTATGTTAAAGAAAAAAAAAAATTCAGAATCGTCTAAACTGTTCGCAAAAGTTATTATATCATATACCGGTATCCTCTATTATCAAAAAAAAAATTTTGGAAATCTGATTGCAAAACTTAGTCTAGGGATCTTCATTATTAAAAAGAAAAAGAACTAAAAAAGTTCAAAATCGTCCAAACTAAAAGCAAAATTTTCTTTATCGTAAACTGTCAATCAAATTGCTATTACTATATCACTGCACACTCTATACTAATGCTCTCACATAATTTTCCTCACAATATACATTTTCAAACGATCATTAAATTTTTACATTAAAAACACGTTTCTTAGTTCTGGAACAGGACGTTCCACCCATACAAAAAAAAAAAAAATAAGAAAAAAGGTACAATCAAAAAATATATTTACCCATTAATTCAATTAAATGTACGAAGTACAACGAAAAAGCAGAGTTGGATACTCACAAAGAAAAAAAAAAGACAAAAAAGACACAGATTGAAGTTAAATACACGAAAGTAGGTAAGATAATTGCGATGCAAAAAAAAAAAGAAAAAAGGAAAAACGAAATAATGAAGAATCAAAAAGAAGTTTCGGAAAGTTTCGGAAACAAAAAAGAAAAAAATCAACGAATCTTCTAAACCATCACCTACTCTCTACGAACTCCTCAAACACTTTCGTTCCTGTCTTTTACCCACATTCTTCATAGCTTATACTCCCATTTCCTACTATTGCCTCACTACACGATCTTTCATTTTCGGATTTTTTGTCGAATCTTCGAACATTATTCGATTCAATTTCGATCGATACATTGTTGTTTCGTACGTCCAATAAGAAACATTAATTAACGAACGAATAAAAGAAAATACGACGATTTCGAAAAGAAAGGATTGGTTAAATTCACGAAACTCACATGATTCACATCAGAAATGTATCTACAAGAACGATGATCTTGTATTTGTTGTTTTCAAAACAAATTTTTCTCTGTTATTATTTATCATGTCTACGTCACGTTGTACGCGTGCAGGAGAGAAGTTGAGCCTAAAGTTACCAGGTGATTTTTTGAGAGAAAAAATGAAAAAAGAAACGAAACAAAGAAAACTAGTATAATAGAAATTTAATTAATTTATAAATTGAAGAATCAATAAGTTGAGAAAGCTAAACGAGTTAATTAAGTTAACTTGATTGATTTAAAAAGATAATAAAGAGCCAGAAATAAAAAAATAAATAAAAAGAAATAAGTGAGAAATAAAGGATGTAAAAAAAAAAAGAAAAAGAATAAGAAAAGTAAGATAATCTTAGTTTTAAATACTTGACTTTCGTGGTAATAGTAAGATGATGGATTTGAACAAAGGTGTGTTAAATGGCGCGGGAATTTAACCAGAAAGGACTCACAAACCTGTTTCCATTTTTTTTTTCGTTTACTTGCTCGTACAACTTATGAGTTTCATCTCGATTACTGATGACCTGTCGAACTTGGAATACATTATCGGTTGCTGTTCAATTCATATTCAATTTTACGACACTTTTGAAGATATACATATGCAAAATGAAAAGCAATTCGTTGACTGAAATTTTAAAGGACATCAAAGTTGATCTTATTTCAAGAAGATACAAAACCGATGAGAAAAAGATCGCGTTTTTAAAATATAACAATTTCAGTTTCAAGTTTGTCCACTTCACTCTAATATCGATCTTCTCTGTACTGGTTTAAATATCCAGTTCAGTTTTTAATATTGAAATTGGTAAATTTTTTATAATTAATTCGAAATTTTATTTGACTAATGAATTGTTTTTTTTATTTCTTTTTTTTATTTATTTTATGTCGAATAATAATTTTTTCTTTATGTTCGACAATGTATCTATTTATTATTCTTTTCATTTCGATCAACAATTTTTGCAAATATTCCTCAATTATTTCCTTTTCCTATTTCTTATTTTCATTTTTATTTATCTTCTTTTTTCTTATTTTGTTGAATAATTTTCATATAAATTATTTGTAAATATATTTTAAATATTTTAATCTATTTCAATTTATTATATATATATATATATATATATATATATATATATCAATTATATAAACTAATTTTTTATTTAAATTTCTTATGTTATTATAATTTTTTATATCTAAAATATTTTATTTTAATATGTTTTGAAATATATTTTTATGTTTCTAATTGATATTTCTTTTTTGTAATTGTTTTTTTTGTAATTATATAATTCTTTTTCTAATTGTTTTTTTCTATATCTCTTACATTAAATATATATTATTTTTAAAATATTTTTTAGAGGAAGATATTAAATATTCTTATATAATTCATTAAGAATATTTTTTTATAAAATATATATATACATATATACATATATATATATAATATAAATAATATTATAAAAAATTATAATATTATTATATCGCAGAAAATCAAAAATTGATTTCGTTTCCATTTCTTATCAATTAAAATTAAAGAATTAAATTTTGGTCTATAGTTATCCTGTAGTAAAAAAAAAAAAAACAGAAAAAATTGTTAATAAAGAAAATGTTTGTCTTATAATCATTTTGTCACTTACAGTCGTGGCATATTAATCTCACCGATACAGATTTCCATACAAAAGTCGCACCAACTAGGCTAACAATTTACGTTTGCCTTTGTCTGTATCAATTTATAATAATATACATAGTATAATAATAATATACGTAAGTATATAAAATAAATATAATAAATTTATATTAAAATAATGTAATAATGAATATACATATATATATATATATATATATATATATATATATATATATATCGGGTCCATATTGTTACCAGGATAGAGGACAACACATGATATTATTTTTTTAATGGTATTGATATTGCTTTCCTCTTCCAGACACTTTTTAACTACTAAAAATACTTATACAATTATATGTGTGTATGTGTGTGTATAGTATTAACTATATTTATTTTATTTGCTCTGTATTACTCCATTGCTTCTATGTATTCTTAAACATATTTATTTTATTTATTAATTTGTTCATTTATTCATTTTATATACTTACGTATATTATTATTATACTACTGTATACATATATAATCACATATATTTTTTATTATATTTATTTATTATTATTTTCTTATTACATTTTTTTGATATTACTTTTTTAAAACATTACATATATATAATATATATATATAATATATATATAATATATATATGTGCATAAACAAATTAATGTACCTATATATGCATATATTTTCACAAATATATATTATATTATGTCCCCAAAAAATTTGATCTCGTATTTCAGAATTTTAGGACATCAGGACTTCAGAAGCTTATCTCGATACAATCTTTTTCTTTTTTTTTTTTCGTTCTTTTTATAATTCTATTTAACCTATCATGGCGTTTTGTCTCTCTATCCGGCGAAAATAATTGATAATTATAATTATAAACTTGTAAACATGTAAAATATATTTTACAAGGTCTGTATTTTGGTGAATCATTTTATCACTAGGAAATGTATAACATCACAAGAGGAGATTAAACTAATGCAAATATTCATATGGCGATCGGCGAAGCAAACACAACTTACTGGCAAGTTCTGCTCGTTCTCATTAATGACAAGTGTGAATAGAAATTAATTATTTTTCTCATTCTTCCTTTCCTTTTTTTATTCTTCCTTTGCCATTTCTTTTTATATATAAATTTTTATACAATATTTTTATATATAATTTTTATATACATATTTTTATATAATCCTTTGAATCATCATTATTATCCCTTATTCACATGTTCCCTTACGCTTTTAGGTTCGGAAGACATCAATGATGAATGTACTTGGAACATTTATGTAAAAAAAGAAAACGAGAAAAAATGTACTAGAAAGAAAAAAAAACAAAATGCAGTACAGTATTTTAAGCCTTACATTAAAAAAAAAAGTATCTTATCGAAAAAATGAAATTAATTAAATAGCCAACGTTACGTTTCTTTACTTTACATTTCTAATTAAAAAAGAACAACAAAAACACTATTATTAATCTAAACGATAACGTTATAAAAATTTTAATGTTTTAATCTCATAGTCTCGTACAATGTATGTCCATGCGAACGATAAAAAACGAACTGAAAGCGAAAAAAAATTGACAAAATAAAGAAAAATAACAAGAGAACAAAAATAACAGAAAAAGAAACGAGCAAAAAAATGTATTTTATATGGATTAGAATAACCCCTTCGAAGTTTTCGGCAGAAAAGTAAAATGTTAATAATTTGTTGTAATCGAAAAAACGTCTTCAAACAAAAATTTGTTTAATTTTAAATCTAAAATAACGTGACTAAAAAATGTCTTGAATTAACTAAAACCGACTTTCTCGACTTTTAGTATTGACAATAAAACAAACAAAATATAAAAAAAGAATATTTTTATACATACAAAATTATACTAAATATATATTAATTAAGACAAAACTATATTTATTCCATTTTGAATATTAAAATATGGCCTCATTTAAAACGTTTTTGGATTATTAGTTTCAGATAATTCTACAAAATTTTGCTTACAATCTCATTAATAAAAACCTATATCATTAAATATAATCTTATTGGAGAACAAACTTATATAATTTCTTTCTAACAAAATTCTAACGAGTTTTTAAGAAAGGAAGAAAATATTACAAAAAATTTATATCTTAAAAATATACCCAAAAAATTAGCGTCTCATAATTTATAGGTAATTGAACCTCTTGAAATGAAAACAAAAGGTTTTCCTTCAGTAGACGTTTTAATTAGAGAAGAGAACATTTTTCCTTTATGTTATATTTTATATTCAAAATAAATCAATTTTTTATATATTTTATATAGATATACATTACATGTATACTTTTCTTATCACAAAATTAATTGTTATACATAATATTTTAATATAATTATATTTATTATTGTTTTTTTTATCTCTTTTTCTTTTTCTTCTTATTGTTATTATTATCGTTTGCATTACTATAATAATAATATTAATAAGTAATCATTTAATTACTGAATTCATTGAAAATTTAGATTTTTAACATTTTCTAAATATGAATTTTTAATTCATTGTGTAATTTTGTATGCGTACATATGTACCCGCTATTCCAAATAAAATTTTATATATTATATAAATCACAAATTATAATTTTTGTAATCATAATTATGTGAAAAACATATTGAGAGATATTCTAAAGAAATAAAAATCTTTTTTTTTTTTTTTGATATTGAAATACTTGTTGAAGATTAGAGACTGCAATATATATATATCCGTACATGTGAATATATATAACACACACACACACACACCTTATATACTAAGATATACAAATTTCAATTTCCGAGATAATATTTTGTCAAATTTAATCAAGATTTGTTGGGATTGAAATTTTACATACGTCCTCTGTAATTTCCGAAGTTTCGTAAAAAAAAAAAAATTTCTCATTATTTTCACAAACTACCAACAGTAAACAACAATATTTTTAAGTGTAATTTCGGTTATCATCATTCAATGTTGTATATAAGTCGCATTTTGAACCAGTATTTCATTTTTAATACCGAACGCAACCCGAAAATGTCCAAAGCAGTTGTCGCTAGAATATATAGATAAGTTAAGAACATCCGTTAGAAAGTGATTGAAACGTTACGAAGAAACAAAATGCAAGTCGATGATTAACCGAATCGTCCCATCTAAGCAAATTTGCAAATGCTTGTAATTTTTTACGCGTGCTACGACTGTCGACAAAAAATGTTGAAAATTTATCAAAAAAAAAAAAAAAAAAAACTCTATCATCGGTATCCGCTAAAAACGTTGATTGTTTTTTTTTTTTTTTTAAGAAAAATGAAGATTGCATCTTACAGGAGGACAACGAACCGAAAAATCAGGAACCGTATTTATATTATCCGGAAAGTGAAATTTGAATCGTCGACCGATTGTAATGGCCGTTGTAGTCGTCCGACGCTAATTCACATCGAAAAAATGTCTGGACGTATATAAAGCAAAGACTTCGTGGGAGACGAGTACTCCAACTGTGAAGCAATTAATTCGACAGATCGTTGGATTTGGAGGTCCTTGCCACACGAATTATACTGTCAACTTGGTACAAAATATACTTCGATGATCACAATCGATTATCGACGCTATTGTCGACTATTGATGCAAATTCCAATTCAATGTGAAGCAAAAAGATTGCACGTATGTATTATTTAAATTTTATTATTGCAATTTTTTTTATTAATTAAGCTAAACAGTTATTATTCACGATTAATTATATAAAAGTTTCTGTAATTGTTCGTAAGAATGATAAGTACGTCATTGATGTATTCGTTATCTGCAAAATTTATAAAAATATAATATTTAATTAATCGTATAATATGAAATATAAAATTAATCGTTTGATCATCGAAATTTTTAAACGATCGAAAATATTCAAAATTAAAATTGGAACTAATAAATAAAAATTATCAACGAAATATAATATTTCTTTGTAAAAATAAAACAAACAAGAAGTACAATAATACGTAGAAAAAAATATTAATAGAAACAATTCACGTCTATAAATGACGTAGTTATAATCTAAATAATCTAATAAATAAAAGCGTTTAATAGCAAATAGATAAATATAACAAATTTTAAAAAAAAAATTATCGTGAGAGAATAACGAAAGTTAAATCAAAGAAAAAAAACAATTAACGAGATGTCAATTAAAAAGATAAGATCTTAAAAATAAAAAAAAAAATCTTATGTCTTACAGACGATAGACAAAAAGAAAAGAGAAAAATAAGAAACAGAAGCATTAATAATGATGGTAAAAATGCTTAAGACTCGCTGTGTACATACGTATATATGATTATATATAATGCAAATACTTTTTCCTTGTTCATTTTATATCATATTGATAGAAACGTATGAAAATGTTTAATTAATTTATTAATATGATCGAAACTATTAGTATATTCGGTAAGACTGATCTACAATAATATAAAAGAAATAAGATTGTCGATCATGGCAATAAAATGACGATGAAAATGACTATAAAAAATTTTGTTATATTTAAAAAAAATTAATCTCTTCGTCATTTTTATAATTATCAGTTGTGTACTCAGCTTTGGTTTCGATCAGAAATGTTGACAATGAACGATGCTTTATTATAACACTGATATGTTCTTCATTACATTCACTATAATGTAACAAAAATTTTTTATGTGATTGATAAAATTAAAAAATGCAAGAATATTGTATACACAGCCATAAAGTAAGAACGCAAACGTCACCGATTCGTAAATTTCCAAAGTAAGTAGTCCAAATCCCTATAAGGCCGAGCAATCGTTTACTCCCTTTTGTCGCTTTTACGAATTTGGTACCTGAAAGAAATAATAAAAAATTATCTTCGATCGTATGCTATGAGTACAATGGAAAGAAAAAAATCATGTCTGATGTGTCACACTTTATTTCAACCTTTTATCGACATTTTCCTTTTTCTACTTTCTCGTAAATCGAATGAAATAATTAATAAAGAAGAAACGTAAAAAAAGGAGATAATAATCAACAGTTTCCTGGAATGCCACTGTAGCAACGAGCAATTAAAAAGAATCCAAGAAGAAAATTATGATTATTGGAAATCGTAATGATCTTTAAAGAAAAGCGAATACAAAATGAAAAAAAAAAGAATAAAAGATGATTCAAATTCCGACATAAAAAAAAATATCGATATTCTATAGAAATATCAAAAGTTAGGAAAAAGCAAAAAAAAAGGAAAGAAAAAATTTGGATTTTTTTGAAACCATGTCAATGGCTTTTCCTTTCAGAAGAATCCAAACAAATTCACTCAGTATGATTATTGTTACAAAACGTCATATTCGTTAAATGAACTGACAAGTATTTATGAAATAAAAATAAATAAATATATAAAACGATGTTATAACCGTACTTTGATTTCTTCCATTTTGCACCTTTGAAATTTACCGATGGACTATTCGTCGAAAATTGAATGGTTCAATAGTTCACGCGACTAACGAAAAAAAAAGAAGAAAATAGAAAGATGAAAGAAGACAATACGAGAGTTTTTAAGTCCGTTTCGATCATTATCGAAGGTACGGACAAAAAAAGGAAATGAGAAGGGTTGAATCGTTACCGAACGCAGTCGATTCAAAAATAATTGATGAACGGTTGACGTTGATCATCTAGGTAGAATATACTTTGTCATCAATTTTTTTTTCTGATCCTATATCCGTCGAAAGTTTTTACGTATCGCCCTTGTCAATATTTCTTCTCAAGCAAAAGAAAAAGTAACAAGAGAAAAGAAAAAAAAAAAAATAACGGCGACACTTTTACTGCGAACTATAAAATAAAGGTGTATTCAAAATGGTTGAATTAATGACTTCTACGGATCTCCTTGTTGTTATTTCTCTTCTTAGCAGTTGTTAGAAAGTGTACAAACCAATACGAACGCTTTCTTAACGGCAAATATTAGTTTGTATTTATTTATTATTGTGCACATTATCAAAATATAAGTTTATAATTGCACATTTCGAAATGATTGTCTCTAATTTATAATGCGAAAAGAACGTTTAAAAGTTTAAACATTTAAATTGTTGACATCAATCCGTTTTATGAATAAGATAAACCACGATGATTTTTTTTTAATATTTTGATTTTTATTGAGTAATTATTTTTTTAAAGAATTTACAAGAAGTTATAATCTAAACTGTTAAAACATTATTAACAAATTCTCAATTTTTTTTATAGAAGTAGAGGATAATTTTTATTTCTTTTTTTTAATGCAATTGTGATTGTCTATTATGTATCACTTTAAGTGAGTAAAGTAAATGAAAAACAAATTTTTGCAAACAGTAATATTTTTTTTCTTTATTTTATTACTTACACACAGTGATAAATTGTAAAAAGATTCTTTTAAACAAGCGGTGTGACTTTTAATCGATTCTATTATTTCTAAAAATAAAAACTATACTAGATTCAAACAATTAAATGACGTTATAAAGAAATATGTGTTAAATATAATCTTTTCTTATAATTTTTACTTGTCAAAAGATTAGATTATTACAAAAAATCAAACGATTAGTTTGGGAAAAAAACATCCTAAGCTTTTGCGAATTTCCGAAATAAAGCATTAATTCTTTTTTTAATTATTTTTAACAGTGCAGTTGTAATTCAATGTTTATAGAACTTATAAAATGTTGCAAATGAACGCATCTGTCTCTGGATGTCCACATTGAAGATTTATTTCAAATAGCAAAATCAATTAAATTGATAGTATTAAAAGCAATATTAAAGCTTAACAAGTCGTATAACGTAGAAATCAAATAAAATTTCTCTAAATCGTCAGACTATTAGTAACAATTTACACACATTGTATATTAACGATAAAGGATTTTAAAAAACATTATAAAAAGATATAAATAGATAAAAAAAAGATATAAAAAGATATTGGTCTGAAATTATGGAGGGTATCTCAAGTACAATATACTTGTAAAGTAATAGCCGCAAGTATAGCCATTTTTATAAAATATTCGTTAGAAATTCGAAATTTGTTATGTATTAGTATACAAGTTCTATGATATGTATATACAGTATTTGGTGAATCCCAGATTTTAATCATGTGTTGGTATATCAATATTAAAAAATATATATATAATTATATTATATATATTTTTTTGTTTTTATTTTATTAATATTTAAAAAAAAATTAAGGAAAAGAAAGATAATAAAATGAGAAGTCACTTGAACAGTGATAACTAGAGTCAAATATATTCATATAATTAACAAATATATCATCTATTATTATCTTACCGATACTTATCTATATAACGTGATTGTATGCACATCTATTACATGTAGTATGTTTTAAATTTTTATCAACATATCAGTTATGGTACTCCAGTAATAATTATTCCAGACTAATTAATTCAATATTTTGTTTACATAAATGTTCGTATTACTGATAAGTACGCCATCGATGTCTTGACTATCTGTAAAATTTATAAAAAGATGACAAATCATTTGAATATTGAAATGTTTGAACTATCGATTCAAAATAAAAATTCAGAAAACTAAAAATAAAAATAAAAAACCGATCGATGAGATATAATATTTCTTTGTAAAAATAAAACAAATAAATAATACAAATGATACATTGAAAAAATATTAACAGAAACATTTCAACCCTATAAATGATGAAAACTTAATAAATAAAAACAATTAATAAAAATAAAAAGAATAAATAAAAATAAAAACTTCTGAAAAAATTCATAATTTGTAAAATGCGAATGACACCTAAAAAATAAATGAAAAAGAACAATTAGTGCGTTTATTAAAATAAAATAATTATTAAAGTAAAATCTAAGAAAAGTAAGGAATTAACGGGAACAATTAAGAAATAGAAACTGAAAAATAAAGAAAAAAAAACATGAGTATGTATAAAGAAAAAAATACAAGTGACAAATAAAAAAAAAAGAAAAGAAGAAGAACAAATATTAACAATAACGACTCACATCGGTAAATGTGCACAAGGACACAACGCAAAACTTCGCACCCGTCAATTGCAGTGGTTTTCTAGCACGAACCATGCAAATGCAAATAGATTGTAAATTGATCGTCGACAACTCGTACCAGTTGCAATGATAAATCGCTTCGCACAAGTTCGTGCTCTGAATTACAGAAAGAGAACAAAAAAAAAAAGAAACAAAATCGTATCAATAAAAGATTGAATCAAATTACAGACTAAATTGCAATTTAATAAGAATTCGATTAATTACTTCCTCGATGAGACATTCACCGATGTAACAATAACCAAACAATGTGCACAACAAAAGGCAAACGTATATGAGGAATGTAAATATATAGATTTTTTCTAATTCCGCTAAACTCTAGAAAATTAGAAATAATTTATTAAATGATGTAAGGTGTAAATTTGCATAGAATAACATATACGTACGAAGAGCATTTGATAACTCGACGTACAAAGTAGAATTGTTGAACCTACCAAATGTAGAAAAATTACAACGTTAAAACTATCTTCTAATATATCTGCTAATCTGAAACAGAAACGAATAAAATAAATTATTTTTATATTTAATATTATATTTTAATTATTTAATTATAGTGACATTTTCGTTAGATCAAAAGGAAAAAAAAATTATTCCACTGTGAAGTGTTATTAATGCATTATGATGTTAAAAATGTATGAAACTCGCGTCATTTTTGTTTTTGCTAAGGAACGGCTATAAGGGTTAAAACCATCCCTACGAATTTTTCTACAGAAAAAATAACATGTTAATAATTCGTTGTAATCGAAAAAACGTATTAAAAATAAAAATTTGTATTATTTTAAATATAAAATAATGGGATTGAAAAGCAACTTGAAGGGTTAAGAGGATCATCTTTAATATTAATTTCTCGTAATAAAATGCGAATAGAAAATAAACTAATATAAAGAAAAATGTTTTTATATATACACTAAATTATACTAAACATATTTTAATTATGACCAAAATATGTTTGTTAAAAACAAAATCTTGAATGTTAAAACTAATATGCTGTTGTTGAAAACGTTTTTTACTTTCTAATAAGTCTGCGACGAAACACAACGATCTTCAAAAACTTTTCTTGCAATTAAATTGCTTACAATCACATTAATAAACTGTATTATTAAAAGCAATTCTACTTATGAACAAAACTATATAATTTTTTCACAACAAAATTGTAACAAACTTTTAAGAAAAAAGGAAAAGTTTCAAAAAATTCATATTTTACAAATACAATAAAAAAAAACCGCATCTCATAATTCATAGCGTTCTACGGATTTGAATCGTTTGAAATGTAAAGAAGATTTCGCTCAATAGACATTACCTTATCAAACGATAATGTCGAAGAATCATTTGACGAATTCGCCCCTGAGAACCATCGGTATATTTTAAAAGTTCCTTCACTCTACACTTCAATATAGCCAATTGACCGGTAAGATGAAAACCGGTACAAGCCAATAAACAATCAGTTCCGACGTAACCAGAAAGGATCAATGTTATGCCGAAAAATTGGTGTATGCAACCAAATGCATAACTTTTTGCATCGTAAGGCTTCACTAACGGCTTTATTTTATATGGTAATTTATATTCTATTGAAGAATTCGCCATAACTGCGTAGAAAAAGAATCATTATTAATGTTAATAATTTAACTTTTTTTTCATAATTATTTTCACAGATAATTGTTATTTTGTCGAATGCAAGAAAAGGACGAATATTTTTTTGTTTTCTATCTAAAATAAATTAATTTTTTATATATTTCGTATTATATTTGATATATATATTATTTATTATAAATTTAATTTTTATGGACAATTGTTTATCATTATTGTATTTACTAAAGTCTTTTTTTTATATTTTACATTCTTTCTATTATTGCATTATAATTATTATTATATGTTGTTGTTTGCATTTTTATAGTTATATATAATTATTAATTATATATAGCTTATATTTAATTGATTCATAATTTGGATTTCTGAAATATATTACATATGAATTTATATATTTATACTATGTATTCATACGTACATATGCATAATATATACCGGATGTTTAAAATAAAGCGTTACAAATTTCGTTTTGGGAATCTTAATGTTTTGAAAGAAATTGTTTAAACAACAAACATCGTTTAAATATCTCCAAAAATAGGAAACGAATAAAAAAATGTTTGAAAAAAGTTACTTTTAATTAACAAAGAATATGTTTCTATTATAAGAAATATAGATTTTTTTGGTTGAAAAAACAAAGTTATCCTTACAATGACTTTGAAATCTTTCACTAAATAAAAATCTTTCCGTTGCAATCAACTCTCGTTGGAAAAATTGATGAATACATATATTAGAATTTTGTCTATTAGTACGTTAAAAGGGAATCTAATATAACTTAAAAAATATAATATGTAATAAAAATATCAAAAATAATGTTATTACCCATAAGTATATTCGGTATAACAGATCTACAATAATGTAAAACAAGTACGAAGGTCATCCATGGGAACGTAATAGTGATAAATCTAGAGGCAATTTTGTTATATTTCATAAAAATTAGTCTCTCCTCTTTAGTTTTATAATTATCGACGGTATAATCGTTTTCTGTTTCTATCAAAAATCTTGACAAAGATTGACACTTCATTCGGCATATCACAAATTTCGTCAGTGTCATAAACATCAGCATGTTCTCCATAATGTTTGTCAGTACGTAATGGAAATCAGTGATGAAATCTGTTAAATCGAGAAATCCTAGAATACTGTAAAGACATCCGTAAAACAAAAATGGTAGGAACAGCGAATCCCGAACTTTCAATGGCCAAATTCCAGAATAACCAAGCAAACGTTTGCTCCACGTTATCGCTTTCATGGCATTGGTGAAATCTGTAACCTTAAAAAAAATAAAACGGCAATTAAATAGTATAATATAGAATTGGAGATTCAAAAGTATACTTGCGAGCCTGAAGTATACCTTTAAAATAATAGCATTCAATCGGCCAATGAATCGATACGCAATGTCGGAATTTTTAATACCAATGTGGGATCTAAAGTATCCAAATGATTTCAAAAATCAATTATTCCTTTTCGAGACTTTTCGAAACTAATGGTCTTCTTTTGAGTCGTCAAGAAAATTAAAAATTAAATTAAAGCAAATTTAATGATTTTCAAAATCATCTAGAAACCCTTTCGGCCGGCCCTGTGTTAAATATTCCGACATTATTTATCGACCATCTTAATAATTGTGATTTTTTAAAATCGTCTATGAACTTCTGGTCAAATCAGTGGCCATCATATATAAATAAGATCTTGTATAAATAATAAAAAAAATTAGATTAATTCCATCACCAAAGAAAATTTTCTATTTCTTGTATTTTATTAATCTTTTTTACTTTTACGTAAATATAATAAAATAAAACAATTCAAAAAGGAATATCTCTAAAAAATATTAAAATCAAAAAATGATGAGCCTAAAAATCAATAAGTAGATTAATGAGATGCGAGTAACGTATCATAAATTAAAAATAAATATAAAAAAATTTGTATAATGCAAATGATCAATGTTATCACTTTTATGGTATGGAAAACACTTTTTAAAATCATATTTTCATAATTAATAAACAATGAAAAAAAATAAACAAAGATTGAAATTTTTTTATATTTAATATTAAAAAGAACAGTTATAGAAATGAAAATAAATTTATTACAAATTCTTGTATTTCGCTATACAATCGATTATCTTATTTAGGAAGATGAAATATCATTCATAATAATCATTAAAAAAAAACCATTGTGACATCATCACAAGTAAAAATATTATTTTTGATAAGTTAGATCTTTTTCTACACGTCAATAAACTTACATATAGTAATATTCTTTTCTTCGTATGATAGATAAAAAGTGTACATACATACATACATACATACATATATATATATATATATATATATATATATATATAATGTCATGATAAAAAATTGTATGAGAATAAATGTTGAAAGATAAAAATATATCTATATAAACATATGCGTATATAAATATTAATAAAGCAGATTTTTTAACATTCAAAAATGAATACATTGACTGCAATAACACTTCCATATCTCATCCTAAAAACTACAGTAAAATTATAATAATTATAATAATTGTATTGTAATAACTAATTATTGTTGATCTGACGATTAAATAAAATTATACCCTTACTTTTGTAAAATTTCAATTACTCTTGTTGTAAAATATCAATTTCCCTTATCAATCCGTTAGTCGATTAAAAATGTAAAATTGTTGGAACAAAAACTGCACAAAATTACACAAAAAATAAAAGTATTGCAATAATAAAGCACACATTCATTTACGTTCTCATAAAATGTGATTTTTGTTAAATATGTTAATTAACTCTTGAATCATTAAACACTAATACACTAATCAATGATATTCAATATAATAATTTACATTTACATTAAAAAATTATAAAAATAAATATTTACTATTCTCACTTTCGTTATTATAATTTGGTAACAAAAAAAGAAAAATTGCTAATAACAATCATTAATGATTTAACAAAGCATTTTTTCTATTTATTTATATAATTAAAAAATTTGTTCATTCAACGTAACCACATATGAATTAAATAATTCGTACATCAATTAAATATAATCATACCATTACTTCACCGAGAAAATTATTAACAATCACATGAAATACCACTGTAACAATCAACTGGTCAAAAAATTTTCGAAACAAATTTACGATTTCTTGAAATCATGAAGATGATTAAAAAAATAAAAATTTTAAAAAGAAAAAAAACCAAATGGTAGTTCCGATTGCACCCTAAAAAAATTGTCGACGCTTTGTCGAGAGGTCAAACGTTGAAAAAATGTAATGAAAAAGAAGAAAACAAAAGATTTCGATTTTTTGAAACTGTCACAATGGCTTTTTCCTTCACGAAAATCCAAACAAATTAGCTTGAGATAATTATTATCACTGAACATCACACTTATCCAAAGAACCGACGACTATTTATGAAAAAAAAAAAAAATTATAAAACGACATTATCATCGTACTATTTTGGTTCCTTCCATATTGCTCCCTCGAAGGTCGCCAATGGACTGTTCGTCCGGGCACGAACTACTCCCGAAGAAAACTATGTACGAAAGGGGTTGAAATTGATTGGTTGAATAAATTATGCGATTAACGAAAAAAAAAAAAAAAGAGAAAATACGAGACCGTTTTTGAGTCCGTTTCGATCGGAGGAAGGTACGGACTAAAAAAAAAGATAATAAGGGGTTAGTTGTTAACTAACGAAATCGGCTAAGGAATAATTTTTTTTCGGACTCTATATCCTTCGAAAGTTTCTACATACCGTCCTCGTGAATATTTCTTGAGCAAAAAAAGGAAACGACGACACTCACTTTTAGTACGGAATAAAAAAGAAAGAAAATAAAAGGGTATCCAAGTTATTGAGTAGTTGTATTCTAGCTTTTCACAAGTCTCTTTTTTTTCTGTTTTCTTCAAACTGGTTATTATGTAGTGTCAAAAATTATGGTGGAGTATCGATGCTATTAAAATGGAATCGATGAACATCGTTGGAGTTGCCGCTGGAAATAACAAAAGTTGTTACTAAATTCGACTAAACATAGAAAGTTAAGCAAAAATATTTTCATGTGACGAAAATTATTACTCACATGAGGACTGGACTTACTGAAGTATGTATTTACCAAGGTGAAGTATTTTTATTATATGAAAGAACATAACTCAAAAATATTATGTTACTTTTATATAAATTTTACTTCTTCTTATTAAATTACGGTAAATATGCATAATCGATTAATAATTATTGATGACAAAAAACTGAGTGTTTAAATGTTTGTTTCTTACGTTACAATTAGCACGTTACACGTATAATTATATGCAATGTCAATAGTCGCATATTATATACCTCCCTATTTATTCTCAACTGTTTATAATTTATAAATCAATAACATATAATATACATTAGACGGGGTGTTTTTAAAAATATAAGCATAATTTCGATGATAAATTTAGTACGATAAAATAAGAACAAAAGTTCATAAGTACATATTCTCAATATGACTTTATTTCTGAACTATAGCAGTTTTTATGTGAAACCTGTTATTGAATAATTTTCATAGAAACTGTTCGAAGTGGTCACTCTCGACTTGAATATAGACTTCCAAACGTCGCATCATAGATCACTCGTTCAAAAGTATCAAATGTTTATTTTCAGCGACAATACTCTTGAATACAATATCGCAATTCTTCATTTACTGGTGCAATGTAAACCAAAGACTTTAGGTACCCTCATAAATAAAAATCGAATGAATTTAAATCATGTCATCTTACTGACCAATTAATTGATTCTCTACGACCAATCCATTTATTAGGAAATTCCTCATTTGAAAACTGTCTCGTTAGTCGATTAAAATGTAGTCATATATCATGCATAAACCACATACGTTTGATGACATCAAGCAATACATCTTCCAATAGTTCATGTAAATTTTTCCTTAAAAATGAATTGATTCGCCAGTTAATGTCTCATTCAAAAAACTGGTCCGATCAAATGATGAGTAATTATTCTTAACAAGAGAATCATACTAATTACTGAAAGAAAAAAACGGCTATAATTCGAAAACGAGATCATATCGGTCATATGTATGTATAAACTTTTTTTCTTATTTTAGCATATTGAATCGATCTTTGAAATTATGTCCATATTTTCAGAAACGTCTTGTATATCTCTGTGTAATAAAAATTATTAAGATTATTTACTAGGAATGAATGTAATTCAATTCGAATGACGTATAGGTACGGAGAATATCTAATAATTACATATCTAATATACAAAATTGCATTGTTGTTTCGAATAATTGTTGACTAATAACGATGTTAAAACTATCCTGTAATATGATACAAAGAAGATAAATGATTTTTTATAACGACATCTTCCTCGTACAAAAAACAAATTTGTTCTAGTGTGAAGTAGTATTATTGCCTACTAATCTTAAAAATTATGATCTTATTAAATGATAATGTCGAAAAAATTTTTTACATTCCCTGTCGTGAATTATAAATATCATTTAAAGCATTCATCATTCTAAACTTAAATATTGCTAATTGCCTTGTAAACTGAAAACTGTTAGAAGTTACTAAACAATCAGTTCCGACGTATCCAGAAATTATCATTATTGTACGTAAGAATTCGTCCATGCAATCAAAAGCATAACATTTTTCATCGTAGGGCTTCACTAACAATTTTAATTTATAAAGCAATTTATATTCCATCGAGAAATTCAATAAAATTATGTTATTATTTTCACCCTACATTTAATGTTTAATCGCAAGTAATAAAAAGAAAATAGTGTAAAAAAGAAAAAAGAATAGTGTCTGTGTGCGCGCGCGCATGCATGTGTGTGTTACCTGGATACTTAGTAAATTAGCATATGGTACTAATAATAATTATTATACTTAAATAGTAGTAATAAATACTAATAATAATTATTTTTATTAGTATCTCTTACTAACTAATTTGTTAGTATCAGCCGGTAATACATAATTATCTATTGATCCACGGTAAGATAAAACTTGTATTAATAATTCTATTAATAACTCCTAAAATAAGGTAGAAATCTATACCGCCGGTAATATCGCCTAATGGTAATGTAGACAACTATAAATTAATATTTGACGGTAAAAGATAGTATTGAAATTTAATAAATTCAAATCCTAACATTATTTTTATATATAAAAAACCATATATATATATATATTTCTTTTTAAAATCATATACTGCCATTGAATATACCTGTATGTATGAGAAATATTCTATAATGAATCACTTTTCATGAAACCAGAAACGCAGATCAACGATCACACTGCGTTGGAAAGCACCAGTTCTCGTCTTATCACTGAAATCAAGCAACTCACTTGGGAACCCACTTGGTTCCCGAATGGTCACCCATCCAAGTACTATGCGTTGTTGACACTTTTTTTGTTGTTTTTTAATTTTTTATATTAACAACGAAAACTACGATCAAATACTATGAATCATTATACGTCACTTGTTACTCGTCTGTATCGCGCGTCTGGGTTGCCTATTTTGTTACAGGCAATCTTACTTTCTCACAAAGCGATCTACTGCGGATTTATGACAGTATAATGCGAAGTATAGATCCTCTCATTTCGCTGTTTACGTCTATATAAACAGGTCCTTCACTATATACATTTTAATTCTGGTGACGATTGCGTCCGATCGACTATGACTCCGAGACAGTTTACAAAAAATTAATCAAACGTAAATAATATTGAGCATATAACAACCTCTTCGTCTCGCCGCAACATTTTGTTATACATTATCCCAGCTAAGATTAGAGTTCTTCAATTTTTTCTAACGTTTTTAAAGAAAGAAAGACGTGCCTGGTCAATTGAAATAATTTTCATCAGAGATCTATTTTTCTTTTTTTTTAATTGTTCTTTGTCGCTTATATCGCTTAATAATTTAATTTCTATTGACATATAATGAATATGAAACGAACAGAGCAAATCCAGCAATTTCATTTTCCACAGTTTAGAGAAACAGATCACGACTGTCAAGAGTCATCGAATAGTAGTCGTACATAAAATAGCGATGCTGAGCTAGAAATAATGTCAGATTCGCTATCAGACGAAGTCGATATGTCAGATTCCATAGGAGATATGTCGTTCCAGAAGATCAAGTAATATCTTGAGTTAAAACCGTACAATTGTATGTAAAAACATTCCTTTGGGTAAACCGAAAGTTTAATGACTTTTGATTTTTCTTATGGAACTAATAAGTTCATAATTAACCAGATTGATTTCATGTGAAAAAGTAAACTTTAGAAAAAATGATTAATACTTTTGTTTATAACTTTTATTCAATCATAATAATAATTGACGATGAATACTTGATATTTCATCAAATGTTAATCCTAATTAAAAGAAATAACTTTTATCTGAAACTTTATTTTCTATCTCTTACGGTTTGTTAGTTACAATATAAAATCGGGAAATAGACGAATTTTCAATGATCGATTTTATCCCCTTGAAATTTTGGAGCGACAAAATAAAATTGCAGAATACATATCTATGTACGCTCTACATATATCTCGAAAGTTTCATACTGTTCTCAATTTGCGAATTTGGGATCTTCTCTTCAATAATTATCTGTGTGGCTATAGCGTGTGGTTGGTCAGCTGCGCATTGGTGCGCTTAAACGCGATCGAGGAATTCATTTTCCGCGGCACAATCGACAAATTCTTTCGTCCAATTTCACCGCCAATCAATTCCACTCTCTCTGATACCAAGCCAATCGAGCCGAGGACGAGAGAATCGACCTATCCTGTAGTGAATATATTCAATCCACCAATAAAAAAAGTGGATTCCAGCGTTGAGTCCCCGTCATCCAATGCTCATACCGAACAGAGGTAAATCGCAACATTTCATTTGTCGAAAGTAATGAATATCATTTGATTAGTTGCGTACTCCGTCTGGCATACCATTGAGTGCCAGCCCCGTGCCATAGAACTATGATTAACAAATGATTAGCAGACAATTAACAAAAAGGGCACACAAAAGGGCACATTAATCTCACGTAACAGAAACTTCTAAAGGAGAATTATTTTCCTGAGACCTAACATGCTGTTTCGTCTCACCTAAGCACAGGTCTCGAGAGAAATTAAATTCCTTCGAGGAGCTCCTAGAGCGTGAGATTTTGTGCCCTTTCGGCCTTACCCTGCTGAATGCAATTTAATGGCACAGAACTGGCATCTAACAGGATGTCAAACGGGATGTATAAGCCGATTGATTGGCACTTATCTTCATTTCCACGAATGGCTATGCTGGAATTTTCCGATTTCGAAGTATTTCGGAATACGGGGATCGATCGAGGGCGAACTTGTCGTTGAAATCCATCTCCTGATTGATGCAATCGGTGTAATTGATACCGGATGGATCGATTCTCCGTGTTTTCAGTTCGATTGGCTCGCTTCCCAAAACGTCGTGGTGATTGGAAAAGAAATTATACGTGGGAGTTTGTCGACTATGCGTAGAACAATATTCTTACGTTAAATAATTTGTAAGCAAACGAATCAAATCTTCATTTAAGATTCGTTTGGAATAACTGAAACAATTCCATCGTTTCCGTTAGATGCAATCGGGATTATTAACTCAGGCTGATTCGACAATACCGAATTTATTCAAAAGTAATCTTTATTCAAAAATAATCTAAGGAACATTCAAAAAAATAATCGAAGGAATAGTCATAGTAATAATCGATTAACAGTTGAGTAATCGAAACTTAATAGTCTAACAATGATCTAAGAAAGATAATCGAAGATAAAATCTAAGAAAATAATCGAATAGTAATTGATAGTTATCAGCAATAATAATCGATAAAACGGCATGTGCAGCCGGTTTTATAGAGAACATTGACAAATTAGCGAGGGGTGGATTGCCGCTGCGGTATCATCACGATTCTACCCTAGGCTTACGGCGGAAATGACCAATAAAATCGCACTTGTTGCTACCGCTAGCTGCAGATACGTGAAATATTGCATGCTGGTAGTGGGGGATAGGTTTCCGTGGATTTGTGCTCATTTCATACTAGTGCCCATGCCTTATACCCCACCCCTCATACATCTAGATTTAGTTTACTCTAGCTTACTTACATCTAGACTCACATCGCTCTTTATTTACAATATTATTAACATGTATCTATCAATAAAGATATGTGAGTCATTATGATTTTATTTAAGGTAGATTCCCATTCTAATTCTAACTTATCCCAGTATACAAAAATAAAATGTCGCTTATTCATAACAATATTTGAAAAATTTTGGAGCCGTAATTTATAGTTTTATTTTATAGTTTCGGGTTGGCGTAGGACGTAACACTTCCTTCCTCATTTGAAAATGTACATACGTAGTCTCAGTTTTATCTGAATTTTCTGTTGCTTCTCCCTATTCTTCGTGTGTTACCTTATGAATCCGAGGTATCTTTGTCTCCTTTTGCCTCTTTCAGTTTTCTGGCTAGATGAATTAAAAAATGTGTGAGTAAGTCCTATAAAACTCCTATTATGTGGAGGTTCCATTCATAAATGCCATGTAATGTTTATGAATCGAAAAATGATGAACGTCGCGGGTATGCCTGTACTTGCTGATTCGAAAGTAACGAACGCTCCTCTGTGCTTGCGGCAATCTTATCTAATGAGTCTTCGTCTATGAGGTTACACGGTGAGATTTTACTTGTCCACATCTACTTCCTGCTATTTCCTATGGCAAATGTGTCGAGGATGATGCGTTTTTCTATTGGTTCCATGATGCGCGATCGTAATTTGTTAAAGTCTTCATTTGAATAAGTTCTGTTCGTTCCCAGGTGTTCAGGAACGATGTACCCCTAACTGGGTTTAGTTAGAGATTGTATCTTTCGCGGGGTTATCGATTCCACGAGTTTCGGTGTTATTCGATATTATGTACTTTGTAAATTGTACATGTTGGGAAACAACTCGTTGCAATCCGTTGGTGAACCTTCCTTCAATATTATTCGTGTTTTTAGAGTTAAAAAGTACGACTTATTTTCGTATGTTCTAGGTAGTTCTCTGTAACAGTCTTCTATTTGCCGTATTTTTACTTCGATTGCAACTCATTTGATTAAAGGAATGACTTCCGATGCTACAATTGCCATATATCCTGGTTTTGTCGTTACTAAATAGGCCATTTCGTCTGAAGCAATAAATACTAACGAAAGCACGTTTTCTAGTACTTGCTGTTCTAGAATAAATTTTATGATATCTACGTATTGCGTAGTTAACTATGTTTTTATATATCGTTCTACGTATATAAATTTTTAACGTAAGCGAATATGTCTAGATTTTCTATGGAGGTTTTAGATCTGCTTTCTCTTTGAATGATTAGTGTGTCTGTTGTGACGTAGAATGTCTGAGAATTGTCCACAGAGAGCGAATTCGCTCGTACGAGTAAATATGAAGGTAACATCTTTGATGGTTATTATCTACCACGTGGAACCTTCCATCGGTACTGTAGGGATCAATTTTACCGCTGGTCCTTCGTAGAGAAATCGTACTCGTTAAAACCGCAATGTCGCTTGGTATAGCAGATCAATAGCTCTCATTATCATCCGTATCAATGCAATGCTCTTCATTTAAAACGCAGGTGATTTCGGATTTTAGTAGAATCTGATTATTCTGTGGTTTGGCGGCGGTATATCACAGTCGCGTAACGTAATTTTTACAGAGGCTTGAATGACTATGTCGTCCCAGGTGCCATATGAGTTGCTATATCGAGATCCTTTGCAGGTACCATTCGTGGAACAGTGCCACTAAGAGTAAGGATTCGTGTGTCCGTATTATTTTTCTTCAACCTCGATAGAAAGATGTTTGCCCCTAATGAAAGGCTTCCGTCGTGTGCAATTGTTGACATAGCTGATGATAGGTGACGGAATATAGATATTCCCTTCATCCGTATGCGATATAGAAATGTATGAGTGTCCTATTGATTTCTATATGGCATTGCACATCTTTACTTTACTGTAATCTGATGTTTGTAACAATTTGTATAAAAATTGTACTATTGATCGGCTGTAGGTTGGGTACTTCACATTCTACTACGTCCAATAAAGAAAAAGTTGATACGTTGAAAGAGATATAGGTACAGTCGAATCCAATTAACGCATTCGCCACGTTTCACAAGTAAGTAAAATTACAATCTTCATTTTCGCTTAATGGTTTTAATCTAAAAGTCGATAAGCGAATGATGTTCGGAGTTATATTCGCGTTACTTAAATCCTAACTTACTAACTAGCGGAATGATGGGAATCTTCCTTATCGATCGTCGCATGGAAAGGAGAACGAATAATGCGCCATGCTGCGCTTTACTTGAACCGTCTATCGGTCATATGATCTCCATGAGACGATTGTATCGGCGTTTGATTTATCTGACCTTAGACGATGCGCATGTACCATGTGGGTGCCTGAATTCATTTGAATCTTTACATTATTTTTTCTTAATACAGATATGATCTGATAAGATTCTAAGTATTCAGTATCGAATTTCCTTTAGGAGATATACACGATCTCCTGTCTAGATATCTACTAATCCTTTTCTTTTATCGTAATACTCTTTTGATCTTTCTTTCGCTTAGTTTAAATTATGTCTGGTGGCTTTTTGAGATTTGTTTAATTGCTCGTTAATTCTTTTAAATAATATGCATAAGTTTCAGTTCGTAAATTATTTATGAAAAAGACATTTAGCGTTCTGGCTAACTGACCAAAGATGGGCTGCTCATGTGGCATGTATTGCGTGCCTTAGTATACTCTAGCCAGTTGTTCCAATCGTTATTGTCAGATATAAAGTGTTTAAAAATTCCGTTAGTACATGATACGATTTCTCTGTCGACTCTTTCGATTGAAAATGATATGCACTTGTTTGATACTGATTTATTTTAAACTTTTTAGTTACGGCTTTCATTAATTCTGACAGAAAATTCGTGCTTTGATCGATTAAGACTCCTTTGGGTTCGCCAAAACGACAAATGACATGTTTTATAAAAGCGTCGGCTATCTCGCTCGAAGAAGCTTGTGGTAATTATATGGCTAATGAATATTTCGTTAAAAGATCTTGAATAGTTAGAATCTAATTGTTTCCCGTTACAGTAGTGGGCAAAGGACCTACGATGTCCATTGAGATTTTGTCGAACGCTTTCCCCGAAGTGTCGGTAATCATCATGCTGAATCCAGACACCCGCATAGTACACGCGCATTTTTAATCTCATAAGCTTTTTCCTCTGACAGTTTCGGCAGTTCTGTATATAATTTTGTTTTTAATCTCTATTTTTAATTTTGACCAGAAGAACTTCTCTCTTATTTCAATATATGTTTTAGTAATTCCTTTATGTCCGCATTATGAATCGCATAATTTTCGTGAATGATCCAAGTTCGTTCGATTTTCTTGGATATGATTATTTCATGTTTCAAAATTAAGATTTTTCTTTGACTGCCCGAGAAAATTGAACGAAGTTTGGATTTTACGTTGATCCCGAGTACGTCGTCCACTGGTTCTCTAGATATGGTTATTGTTTTCAATCATAATTTCAGAGTCGCGTCAAGAAGAGAATGCAAGACTTCGTCTAATATCTCTAACTGCATCAATGCCAATATTCTTTCCTTGACGGGTAGTGCTATAAAATGTTTTTCATTACGCTTTGTAACTTTTACTCTCCCGAGCGTAATTTCGGAAATCGGTAAATGGTAATTTACCGTTATCAGCTCATTCTTTCACTTCGATTTCTTCTCTCATTCATTCGCGTACATGATTACGCGATCTCGGATTTCGATGAGAGGGCTATCGATATGCGTGTAGTCGTTTTCACCGGACGAAATCTCATCTTCGTCGTCAATTCTGTTATTGTTCGCGTTTCCGATTGCACGTGCTTTAGTATCCTCGAAACTATTTGCGTTTACCTCTTCGATCCTATCTTGATCTTTTTTCAAGAGATTTTTCGAGATTTCAAGTATCTATCTCTAGTTATATACAGTTATCGCTCTGCTGATGCTGACTATCAAGAAATATTTGTTTATATGATTCTACCGAATTCCTCGATAAGGCGACCACGTTCACGCTACGCTTTCCTGTTTTGTAAATTATATACTGTACTCATATTTAACGAGTTTAGTCGCCAGCTAATTAATGCAGACGTGCGATCTTTCACGGAGTTTAACCAGGCGAAGAATTTATGATCGGTAACAAGACTAAAAAAAAGTATAAGTACAGTTCCGTATAAGTACAGCCTGAAATAGTTTAGTGTATATACGATGGTTAATAATTCTTTTTCTATCGTAGAATAGTTCTGTTCTGCTTGGTTTAGAAAACTTGAGGTGCATGCATGCTATTGCCTATTTCGCTTTGGCTAAGAATGCCTCCTATCGCGTAATTCGATGCGTCGGTCGTGACGACGAATGGTTTCGTGAACTCAGGGTATTGTAACAAAGGTTTCTGACACAAAAGATCTCTCAAATAGTTGAAGACCCTTTCCTATATATCTTCCCATTTGAAAGGCACGTCTTTCTTTAAAAGATTTGTAAGAGGTTTTACTCATAGACGAGAAGTTGGAGATAAATCGTCGATAGTAACCTGCGAGTCCTAAGAATTGTTTAACATTTTTGGAGATCCTGGGTCTTGGAAATTCTTTTACAGCTTTTATTTTTTCCAGCTTGGGTTTCACCTCCGTGGCGCTGATCAGATAAGCCACTTCTCTACGCAGAGGTTTGCATTTATCGAGTTGTAATTTTAAGCCTGCTTTCTCTAGCCTATCCGATAACTTCTTAAATTTGTTATGTGCTCGTCTAAAGAATTTGAGTAAATCAGTATATCGTCCGAATTTGGCTTTTTAGGAACGATTCATAACAAAGAAGTATGAAATAATATCAATGGTCGTATCACATCGTTTTTAATAAGGTCGTCGATCTGTTTGCTTGCTTCTTTTTTGTGGATCGGGGGAAATTGATACTGCTTTACTGATACTGGAATCGAATCGATATGAGTGAGTTTATCTCCCGGCTAATGAAACAAGTTTTGATCGTGCTTTTCGCTACTTTTTCTTCTTCGTTGTTTAACGCGTCCAATTTGATATATCGAAATACTTGTTCATATCGGCTTTCGGATGCCTCAGTAATCGTCTTACAGGGACGATTGATTTCGAAGGAGGAAAAGATGAAATTGCCGATCTCACCTAGGTTTAGATCTCGCCTTGTTTTGCTAACGATGAAAGTAGTGATCTGAAATTGATACGGTCGCGCTTCTATTATTTATTATAGGGAAGGTAATTTCGGCGTATCAGTGCGTATCAGATCCCCACTACAATCCTTTAGGCGAACATGTGCTAAAGAGATCGCAGTGGGAAAAATTCGTTGGATTTCGGCCACATGTGCGTCATGTCCTAGGGACGGCCACCAACTATTTCGAATTTTACTAACTGAACATTCGCTTGTCCGTTCGAATCAATAACGATGGCTTCGCCGGTGTAGATGCCGTTGCCTAAGTTTAGAACAGGAATGTAACCCGTTTTGACTTCGTTATTAATTATTTTTATTTTTGTGATCGCAGCTTCTTCCTGCGATAACTTTTTCTCTCGACACTACGAATGGCATTATGATTCTTTTCCGGGATACATTTTCCCCAAGAAATTAATTTTTGCTAAATCTCTGAAGAAATCTGCTCAGAGTATACCGCCATGAGGGATGGGGAAGGAGTTCGGGACTACGTGAAATTCTATGGGATATACGTAGATGTCGATAATACAAGAACTATAAGTCGTTATCGTTTCTCTGATGATACCGCTTAGTTTAATTCTGTTTATTTCGTTGCACGGCAAATGATCGTCGGCCCTATTGATTTGAAGAACGTTGGGTTCGAAACCCGTGTCTACTAAGAATGTTGTTTCTTGCTTTAAGTTCTTCGAAGCGATAACGACCGAAGAAGTGCTCGGATGTTTATTTAGGTGGATTGTACGGACGTCGACTGGACGTCTGTTGCTATTGGACGCTGTTGTTGGTTCGCCTCCGAAGTCGCGTCTTTCCTCGGAGGGATATTCGCGTTTCCCGAATTTTTATCCTGCCACAATTTTTTTCTACACTCTTCTATCGTATGACCCATATTCTTGCAATATCTACATTCCTTTCTCGGACCGTGTGAGTTGGACTGGAATCGATGTGGAGGAGCGGGAAGAGGGAAAGGATAATCCCTGCGAAGACTCTCTTCGCTTCGAATTTGCTGTTTCCGTTTACGCTTGTAACATTCGTCTTTATTGTGCCCTAATTTGTTGCAGTATGTGCACGATTTCGGTGCCGGATTTGAATTTATCGCACGCGTGTTTCTATTTTTGATTCCTGTTTCATCGCAGTTAGAGGTCGTCGGTCTGTCCCGGAAATCTTGCGGTTGCTGATATTCTTGGTATCGAAGTCTGTCTAATTCTATCTCCGCGTAGAATTTGCGTGCTTTGACGAAGGCGTCAAGAAGGTCCTCACACGTGTCAGGAGTTATCTTTAATCTGTATTCTAGCGGGAGGCCGTGACAGAAACTAATTAATATAAACTCATCGATTTCTTTTCGTTTTTCTTCCGTCAATTCGTGCGACTTGTATCGCTCTTCGTTACAGATTACTTGCCGAAGATCTTTTACTCTATCTATGAATTCTAAAATGTGTTCATCTTGATCCATATAGATACTACTTAGCTCGACTTTGTATTGCGTACATAGATTTTCCCATAATATATCGCAGAGCCTATCAATCGAGTATATATTGTAATCTTTTACGATCGAGTACACTTGCCCGCGTAATTTCTTGATGATCAACCGGGTTGCCGTTTCTTCCGCGTTAAAAAGGATTAATTCGCGAGCTCGTTTGCATGCTCGCGTGAATGTACCGATAGAGATATTGTAACCATCGTACTGAGGCACCATGTTGATCGCTTCCCGTATGGATATATTGTATGATTCGAACGAGTCGTAAAACGCGTCGTCCGTTTGGTGTCGCGTCGTAACAATTTCGCGTAACATCGTTTCTAATTTAGCGAGGTCGGGTTTAGCTGTGTCCGATCGTAATATTTCTTCGCGTTCACGAATAGTCCGTTCTCGTTCTTGTAGGAATAGCTCCTTTTGTCTGAGTCTGAAAGTAATATCCTCGATTTCCGCGTCGCTGCGCGTTTCTATTTTATCGGCTAGCTTGGGTTGGTTTTGATTCGTTCGGTCGCTTGACATTCTGTTGTATGTAGTCCAATAGCACGGGACTGGCACCTCTATCAGTATGTCAAACGGGGTGGACAAGTCGGTTAAATGGCACCTACCTTTTCTTCAATGAGTGGCTGCACTGCAATTTACTTCCGATTTCGTGTCTCTGATCACGAGGGTTGATTAGTGGTAAAACCTGTCGGGTAATCCACCTTTGGGTTGGAATCTATGGAAACTGAAACTGGACGGATCGACTTTCTCAATCTTTGGCTGTTAGCTTGATTCCGAAAGCGTCGTGATAATTGAAAAGCGATATTATACTTAAGATTTGTCGATTGCGCCGCGGAGAACGATATTCTTGATCGCGTTAACTTGATCGCGTATAAACGAATAAATTAAATCTTAATTTAGAATTCGTTTTGGAATAAACTGGAGGAATTCAATCGTTTCCGTTAGACACACCCGGGATTATTAACTTAGGCTGGTTTAACAACACTTCATTTATTTTAAAGTAACAATTTTAGTACAAAAGGTTTAGAAAAATGATTCAATAATCGAGGATAGTACTTTGATAATAAATTAGTAATAATCGAAGAGAACAATAAGCAATGATCCGACAAATAATAATTGAATAATGGACTGGTAATAATAATAAACGAATAATAATCCAAGAATAATAACCTAGAGAACTTATCTAAGAAAGTAACCTAAGAAAATAATCAAGAAGACGACCTCTGCAGTCGTTTATATAGAAAGCATTGATCAATCGGCGAAGGGTGGCTTGCTGCTGCGTTCTCATTGGTCCATAGTATCCCTGGCTTACGGCAGAGACGTCCAATAGAATCTCGTTCGATGCAGCGTCGCGTTACCACTGGCTATAGATGCGAGAAGTGTTTTGGTTGGTGGTGGGAATAAGGTTCCGTGATTCGCTATGTTCATCTCGCGCATACTGGTGCCTGCTGTTCCCCCACTCCTGATACGTCTAGACTTAGCTACGTATCGCTCTTTAGTATACTGTATAGTGTAATGTGCGTATATGTGTTTTTTAATTTTAAGTTTTGTTACATTATAAATACATATAAAATACTTCTAAAAGTTATTCTACTAAGAGCGACGTGATCTAGGCCAACTTAGACGAACGATGAGCGGGAAAATAACGGATGCCAGCACATGCACAACATGTACGACAAATTCACGAAACTTCATCCCCACACTAGCATCCAGTACCTTAAGCATCCGTAATCGTCGTATCTGGAGGAATCTCATTGGATACCCTTGCCCCCAGCTAAGACCACAATAAGCCAATGACGACACCGTGACAAATCACCTTTCGCTGATTAGTCAACGCTCTCTATTTAATCGACTGCAAACCATTCTACGATGATTTATTCTTAGACTCTTGCAGTACAAGATTTTTGCTTCTAGATTTTCATAATATAAGATATAGAATGTTTGCACCTAGATTCTTGTTCCTAGATCTTGCTCTTAGATTCGACTCAATCTTTGTTACGGTTATTCTTAGTTATTATTCATTTTTATTTACTCTTTAGTTAATTGTCTTGAACCGATCATTATTCTTATATCTATTTGTTATTGCTACTTTGAATAAATTAAGTATTGTTAAAGCAGTCTAAGTCAATAATTCCGATTCTGCCTATAGAAACGACTCATTCTCTTAAATTATATCGGGACGAATCTTAATTCAATTTCTATTTCGTTCGATTACAAGTTGCTTAAACGCGATCAAAGAATTCGTACATCGAAGCACAGTTGACAAACTTTTTCGTACAATTTCGTCGCCAATCATCTCCCCTTCCTTCAGGAATGCCAAACTAGCCGAAGACGAAGGAATCAACCAACCCGGCGGCAATCACATTAAGTTCACCAATCAAAAGAATGGATCCCAGCGAATGGTCCCCGGTAGCCAATCCTCCTCACCGAGACGTCTCGTGATATGAAATAAATCGCAGCGTTCCTATTCGTCAAAATCTAGGTGCTATCTTATTGGTTCGCGTACTTCGTTTGACATATTGTTAGGTGTCAGTTCCGTGCCATAGAATTGTATACAGTAGGTAAAAGTCAAAAAAGGTACGTAATCTCACATAGCAGGAACTTTTCGAAGGAAATTTAATTCTCTGAGACTAATGCTAAATACTACATGGACGTAACAGTAGATTCCTGTTCCAACTTTAACTCAATTCACTATACAAAACCAGATATCGCTTTTTCATAACAATGTTCGAAAAAACTTGAAATTGCAAATCACAGTCCCATTTTATACGTTCAGGTTGGTGTAAGACACAACACTATTGAATACTGTGAAAAAGAGATTTTTATATTCAATAAAAAAATATTCTTGAATGACGTTAGTATTTGAGTTGTGCGTTCATAAGTATAATTATTAGATTAAAAATGATTTTCTCAACATATTATTGAACATTTTTCCTACATCATTTAATCTTTGTCGATCTCATCTACGATACCGTATAGAAAAAGGTTATATAGTGCCTTTTAATAACAAGAAGTAACCTTGATTTTTTATTATTAAAATAATATCTACAATTTTTGTTTTGTTTTTGTTTTACTTTTTTATTTTTGTAATTTAATCAATGATCGAGCAACGATGTTCTTTCTGTTTATGATGCTAATAGAACTTTTCCCGTTATCACTTGATTATATTTCGATTCTTATTAATTATTATATTTGACGATGATAGGAATTAAAGGAATATTCAAGAAGATAAAAAAATAAAGCAACTCAGTACTGGAAAACTTATCCTCTTATTTCAGAAGTTGCGACCGCGTCAGGATGGAAAGTTTATTCGATACATCAAGAATACAAACTTCTACATCTTCAAAGTTCTCAAAAACGAGACCAATGAAATGAAATGTATTCAAATAAGACAGTATAAGTGATAAAGGTATTAATGTATTTATAAATTTGAGTATTTCTAATTCAATATTCATTGATTTTATAATTTGCAGTTGACAATACAGGAAAAATAAACGTTACTGAAGATGTCGGTGAAGGAAACGCGTTAGTTTGTAGAGTTCAAAAATTTTTTGTGAAAATTGTAAAAAGTATGAACAATGTTTTATATCAGATAACTATGAGGATAATAAAAAGGATGGAAACACGGCTTAGACAGAGCAAGGGAGAGCCGTCACAAATGCCATTTTTTGATAATAAGACTATCGAGGGTTGTCTCTCGGATAGTACCATTGATCAATTATTAAAATTCTATGGTCAAGCTTTCAAATACAATGAATATAACCTAGATATTATCGAAAAAGCTGTATGTATAACTTTCTTCCATATACTATCGGTGGATGACAATCAATTTCAAAATTTATCTTCAAAGGATTGGTGTAAACATATAATAGTTGGAGCAAAGCTTTATCTACAAGAATTCGTTACATGAGCCTGTTATGTTGACTGTGAGACCACTTTACAAAAATTTGACAAATTCAGATGTATCGAAGAAATATCTCGTAGAGAAAATACAATGTAAACGAATCATTCAATAACATTCTGTGAACAAATGTACCAAAAAATGTATTTGTGGAGTCCCATACATTGAAGTTTAGTATATATGATGCTATTGTCATATTTACTGTTAGTAAAGCAGGCAAATTGGAAAAGCTAAGAGATGATAAAACGACTATATTAAAGAAACTGAACAAGCAATAAATTGGCAAAGCAAAGTTACAAGCCTATATATTGTTTAAAGAAACAAGATCTTTGGAAAAATGAAAGAGAACAGAAAAAGATGAACATTATAATGGTGGATAATTTTTACTAAAAAGTAAATATTTATTTAAGTTACATTTTATTCGCAATTTCTAAAAAACTTTATTCTTTTAAACAATTAATTCATTTTCTTAGAAACTATTTAAGATTGATTTTTAATTTTTTTGCTCAATAAACCATATTCAAAACGTATTATTCAGAAATATATTACTTTATTAATGACTGATATAATCAATCTAATATTAGCAGTGGATGAAAAAACTTGAAGTAGAAGAAAAACGTTAACTTCGCATTTTTATTTATTTTTGATTTTCTACTGCACAATTATTTCAATTAAAATTTTTATAGTTTTTGTACCGATCGGTTTAATACTGACCATTTATACTATGTATTGATAATTTATTATTAACGATGACCATTAATTTATTTAAATCATCGATTAAAAATGCTGAAAAATATTGACCTCATAAATAAAAACTTTAGTTAAAATAGAAATAGAACTTCGCTTTTATCGTGTTATATCGTGTCATATATACGATCGGTTGAACTTTTTTTTTATAAAATGAATTATTTTTTAATTATCTACCTCTCGCTCTAGAAATATCATATATTTCATTTAAATTGAAAATAATATAATATCGTGGAACGTGAATTCTTTTGATAACATATTATTTAACGTGACATTGTAAGAAACTAAGATGAGCGATGACTAATTCCATAAATACTTGTATATGTCCTTGCCTTATTGTTTATGTCCTTGGGTATATCTAATGAGAGCAGTTGTTTTGTAAAAAAAAATGTTGGAAATATAGAGAGGTCATAGAAAGTTTCTTGTAGAATGAACGACTGTTCATTTAATCTTTCACGTTAACAATAGGTACGTTATTTCGAGGCTATAAGAATTTGTAGTTTAGATTTTAGTTATAAACTGTTCGACTAAGTTAGAACATCGTACGTCAAGTTTGTGATATGCCAGAGGATAGAGAAGTTTCGTAGGACATAAAAGGAAGATGATACTGTATCAAAATATATCTGCAATTGAAACTACCATTTGCGGAAGATTACAAGCCTCAAGAAAAAAAAAGAGAACGAAGGAATAATTACGTAATTCCAGTGGATTATAAAGTTAAAGTAATTATTGATTTTAAATAATCTTCCGAGAAAGAAAAACAAAATAGAGTGTTACAGTTGAGAATTTATAGAGAATTTAACGATATGGATAGAACATGTTGAAAATGGCGGATAGATTAAATTATGCAGCCAACGATTGTTAGTTTCTATCTTAGAATTGAGAGCATTCAATAATATTGTTAACAGGTAAAATACAGGAGGTTTTCAGCGATATTCTTTGTCTGCTGTAAGTCAATTTCAAAATTTGAATTTAACAATGCTCCGGTTTACGTATTATCAAACGATTCGAACAGAAGCATCAAATACATTAAGAAAAAGAAATTAACAAAACACATATTCCAAATAAGAAAAAGGAAACGACAAAAAGTGAAACGATGACTTGTGCGAGAAATTTTCTGATCCAAATTTATGCTCTCATATCGCAAGAAAATTCATTGATTTCTCGGAGAAATTCTCGGATCAGAATTCATGCTCTTCTACCTCAAGAAAGTTCGTTGGCTTGTGTGAGAAATTTTCAAATAAAAATTCGTGTTGTCGTATCAAAATATCATTCCAACTTTATCATTGATACGGTATTTGAAAGGTTTACAAATATTGAACAGGTATTAAAAAAAAAGAAATGTCCATTATATATACTCATTATAATTGATCAAAATGAAATTTTATTCGATATAATAATTAATGTAATTTTTTTCCAAATATTTTTCAGGTTGCCTATATCACTTTATCTTGGACTGAACAATTGTTCATCAGGATTCAAAACCAGTTTTTTTTTCAAAACGATGAAAATTGATCAAGTAGAATACTGTTTAGAAAAATGCTGTCCGAAAAAATGATTACCTTTGATTTTCTGTCTATTTGTAAATGACAATTGAAGATCATTTAGACCCAGAAAGAGAAAGAGAGAGAGAGAGAGAGAGAGTTTCGTTGAATTTGTTCAGAATTGTTCACAGTTGGTCGTAAATTTCATATAAAACGTGAAATTTTATTATCAATAAGGTACTATAAAAAATAACGATTATCAAAATTTGTCGAAATTATTAATCTTAAAAATTTTCTCTTCGACTATTTATAGACACAAAATGAATTACAAACATTAATTACAATTTATTGTAGTTTACTATCTGAATAATAAGTTTATTGCAGCTTAAAATTTATTTATAAATTCACAAATTTGTTAATAATTTATGCATTATTAATATATAATTTATTTTTTTACATAATAAATTTACTATCACGCATTTCAATATAGTAATACATGAGTTATTTATTGTATTTAAGGACGAATTTTTAAAAGTATTGAAAAAGTATATAACAAAAAAAAATAAAAATAAGTTACAAATAAGATGATAATAATAATAATTCGAGTTGAATCGTTATATATTCGAAATTTTCAAAATGCTGTCCATTGTATCATAAACTCTACCATGTTAAAAATTATTTTTAAATTGAACTATTTTTAAGTCGAATGGTTTTTAAATCTAATGTAAATAGAATAATTTATGGAGCATATACAAATTTTGTTAAATGTCAAAAATTGTTAACAGTATAAAAGACAATTTTCTTTTTTACAATATGATGTTAATAATATAAAAGATTATCTTGTTTCTTACAATATGATCGGTTTATTAAAACATAAATTTATTGTTTTAAAAAACTAATTAAATTGTCGAACTGATTCCATTGGATCAAGTATAGCTTCAAAATCTTATTGGCACCTCTTGTAATCAAGAAAAGTTCTTTTGTACTCCTTTCATAAGAATAATCTGATATCTAAATGTAGTATTTTTTTGAAAATCGCAAAGTACAGATCGAAATGTAAGACCAGTCAAAATTTACAACGAGTGAACCAATCTTACACTATTCAGTATATTAGTTTTATAATTTTTTTTATTTCTGAATATGTCTAAGTGTTCATAAGAAAATTATTGAAAAACATTCAGAATATTAGTAAAGAATGTTCTGATGGATAAAATTTTGAGTTTGAAAATGAACAAATTGAAAGCAAGGAAGATTTATTTATCACTGAAGAAATTGAAAGTGATCATGTGATACCGACGATAAAAAAAAAGAGCACTGTGAATGCCCATAGAGAACAAAAGCGCAGAAGATTTTTATCAGAATCCGAAAGTGAAAGTGACTAAAATGTCCAGTATATTCAAGTCGCTCTTGATGAAACTGTTTAGCAACAAATAATCCAAGATCCAACAATTGGCATACCATCACACATTGTGTTTCAAAAAGGTATCAAGTCCAATAGCAAAACGAAATATTATATTTGGTAAAGTTGAAACGACATTTTTCTTGATAATCGATAATATTATTATGGAGTACATCAAAAAGTATACGGAAGTAAAAGCGTTGCAAATTCTACGTACAAAATTGATTCTAGCGATACCAAAATTATACGCTTTCATCGCAATTCTATGCGTACTTGGTGCTTATCAAACAAAAAATTTACCCATTTCATATTTATGAAATTCGAAATGGGAACCTGCCTTTTTTCGTCAAACTGTGAACAGGAACACTTTCATCGAAATTTTAAAATTTCTTCGGTTCGATGAAATTACATCTACTACTAGTAAACGTACGAAGAAGAATGTTATCTGCAAATAATGCAATTAAAAAATTAAAACCACCCTTCTATCACTAAGTAAAGTAAATACTAGTCCTATGTTTATGTTATTTATGATATATAAATAAAAATGAGAATATATGAGTGGTTATTTTATTATATTTATTTATTATACGTTATATGCATTATTTTTTATAATAAATTAACAATTCCGGTCGAAAAAAACATTTATTCTGTATATAGAATAAGTATATATGAAATACTAGTACAGTTAGTGTTAAATGAATGTACACACACACACATACACACATATATATATAAAACATAATATATATAACATATATAAGATATATATGCATATATATAACAGTATTAATAAGAAAGGCAATTACTAAGTATTTACAAATAAGATCACATTATAAATCGATCAATTTATAAATCACGGATAAGCGATGAGGATGCTCAACCTATTAAAAGAAACGAAAAAGAAGGTAAAAATAAATGGTTTCCGTATGCTCAACGGTTAGTTTTATTTTATTCTTTTTTTATATTATAGAAAAAAAAGCAAAGTTCGGTAATCATCCTACGTAGAGGAGACAGTGAATCAAAAAATCGAAAGCAACCAAACACAGTAATCTACCGTCTAAGAAACTGAAATTTTACGTTGATCTGTCATAATGGTCGATACTACTAATTATCCACGTTTGATTTCAATCTTCCACATAAAAAAATGTATGCTCTTATACAATACAGAGATTATATTACGTGAAATTAGACGAGTGTTCAATTCGAACGATTGAAACTAATTAATCCAAACGAATATCGTGAGAATTACAAAGTCTCCCTTGTAACACTTATTACACTTATTATTATATATTACACTTACACTAGTAAGTACATACAAAATTATTTCTCATCGTAATGATAATCGATTATCGACATTAACTTCAACCGTACTCTCTATCGATAATTATTATTACATTTTAATTCGAATTTAAACGCAAACGATATATAATCACTTAAGTATGTATGTGTTTTTCTATTTTTTTCTAATTCGTAATTTCTAATTTTGTCTTATTAATTAAATCGAACCAGGTTTCAGTCATGTTTATTGTATTTGTGTCTCGATGAGAGTAACAAATGTTTTCTCGTGATCATCTATACTACTTATGTATTATGCGATCAATGTACTACCAGAGTCGAACAAGAGAGAGACGGTGTGGAATACAGGAAGGGAGAGAGAGAGAGAGAGAGAGAGAGAGAGAGAGAGAGAGAGAGGAGAAAAAATAAAAAGAAAAAAAAAACGGAAAAAGAAAAGAAACTGAGGAATATAAGACCGTATTAGCAAATTACGAATGCATATGTACATAGGTAAGTAGTAACGATGTCGAGTAGCCAAGAAAAAAAAAAGAAAAAAAAATTCTACTATGGGATCGTTACATAAGAACCTCTACATAAGGATCATTAATTTTAAAATTGATACTAATCGATTGATACGAAACGAGCAATAAAGTTACGGTATTATTGCGAAATATGAAAGCTTAATATTATTACTCACGAAACGTACAAAAGTTTTTGTCAGTTCGAACGGATATTCTTTTTTTCCTTTTTTTTCTTTTTGTATTTTTCTTCATATAAATTCCCAAGAGATAATATAATATTTGTCGTGAAACGTAGAAGAGAGAGAGAGAGAGAGAGAGAAGAAACTTATACGTGTGTTGGATGTTACGGGAAAAAAAGAGAAGAGAAAAATAGAAAATTCGACGAATTATTTATAATCGTCTCGTCTTTTCGTTTAGAAATTGGTGCTTATTAATTCTTTTTTCTTTTCTTTTTCTTCTCTTCTATTGAGAGGAAAGAAACATTAAAAAAAGAAAAAGAAGAAAAAAAAGCAAGTATGAATGCTCTTGCTGATACATCGGACATAGTATATTAGTTATTTAAAAGTGAAATTTTTTGCAATAGCGAAAGAACGTCTACGGGTTTTTCTATTTTCATTCTCTTTTTCTATTTGGTTTTTTTTCTTCTTTTTTTTCTTCTCCTTTTTCTTTTTTTTTTCTTCCTTTCTTTCGATCGTTTACGTCACAGAAGTGTTTACTTGGACGATTGAAAACAACCTTTCTACTTTAGTCAGATGCGAGCTTGCGAGAAAAGCTCATGTTGTTTCGTTCCAAAAGAAGTAAATAAGTAAATGAGTAAATAAATAAATTAATTAATTCATGAATTAATAAATCAATATATAAATATAAGGAAGAAAAGAATTATGGCAAGTACGAAAATTTTGAAAGTACTTTTTTTTTCGATATTCAAAAATGATATTTAAAAGAAAAAAAATAATAATAATGATTGTAATATCGCGTAATAATAATCAATGATGATAATAATATTAAGAAGAAAAAGAAGAAACAGAAAAAAGAATATAACAAAATAAAAAACTTGTGTTATTCGTCGAATTGCAGAAGAAGAAATCGATTTGTTATTTAATTTGCATTACGTACACACACACATATACATATATATATATATGGAATTAAAAAAAAATAAAAATATAATACGAATGATTAGATGATTTGGAAAAATCGTAAGTAATTTCATAATTTCGTTACTATTATATATAATATATATGATATGTAGTAATACATAAAATAAGTATCATATAATATAATATATATGTATTATATATATTATATATATATATATATATATATATATATATATATATATATATTGAATACAAACAAAAATTTTGTCAAATGCAAATCGATTTCCTTAAAATTAGTATTCTATTATAATAAAATACTAATAATTAAATACTAATAACATTAAATTAAAATAAAAAGAAAAAAAAAGTGTATGATATCTAATATGAACGAATTAAACGATTTAGAATAATCAATTTAAATTTCGTAATTTCGTGATTTTTTTAGGAACTTGAGTTTGATAATACCGTGAATGTGATAGATATGACTAAACGTACGATGAATTGTGCCGGTATTTGGCCAGAAAATACGAATGAGCCTAAGTTTATATTTTTTGCAACATATTTGTCAATACATTGTTCATTAGCTATCATTGATATAA
>NC_066610.1:92500-95000 GCF_905475345.1 Vespula vulgaris
ATTCCCAGCGCCTTTTTTTACGTGTTTTCCTCTGTATGACTAGTTCACTTTATATCACTTCAGTTATTACTATTGATAACAATAATAATAGTATAATATAATATAATATAATATAATATAATATAATATAATATAATATAATATAATATAATATAATAATAATAATAATAATAGTAAAAATGTACTTTAATATAATTTATATATATTAAAAAATATGAAAATAAATGCATTATGATCCTAAGATAGTAAGACAAAGAGAAACGATGCGAACGAAAACAAAAGAAATATTCCGTACTTGTCATCATAGGTCATTTGTATAGAACGTTTCTATCGATGAACGGTTATGTATTAAAATTATCAAGAACAGAATTTATTGAGAGTTCGTGCAATAAACCATGATATAAAGTGATACATTTTTCCTTCTTTTGTTATCATAAATTATCATATTATTATACGTGTCATAATGTACGTACTATAAGTATAATGTATTCTTATAATATTTCTTCTTCTAATTACTGTTCTTATTGCTATATTATTATATTATATATTATTATTATAGTAATAGTAATAATACGAAGTGAACTCCTACAGAGGAAAGCATAACAAAATAGAGCTGGGAGAAATATCTCGTAAATGATATGAAAACGAACTTGTGTTTTGATCTTTATTAAAAATAATATATAATATATGTCTATTAATTATCAATTTTGAAAAAATAGTTAACAAATATATATACTTTATATGCATTTGTCATCAAACAAAATTATATTGTTGCTGTGTCCTATCTAGGACAGATCACTGCGAAATTTACGTTAGTCGTTAGTAGAGAAAATAAATATAAGAGATTGAGTAGTAATATTTTACTAAATTATCAAATAAAGAAAAAAAAATAAATTAGTCCATTATTTTCGTTTACATCGATATAATAAAAAAAAGCACCGGAATCACTTAGCCTCGAAATCTACGAATCTAGATGCTTGCCAATGTGCTACATATCGCTTATAAAACGATTACCTTTTTAGTTTATAAAATAGAAGAGGAATTACAAATTTTTCCAAATTTAACAATATTTTGAAAATTCCGATCCATTGACATGAACCATTGAACACGCGTTTCCTTATTTTTGTTATAAAATCGTTTGTCAAAAACTCATTAAAATGACCGAACGAGTTACCATAGCTTTACGATGAGAGCATCAGCTATTTATGTACACACACAAATAAACAATCGCTACTTTGATATCGGAATATACATCATTCAAACATATATATGAAAATCAGTAGTGAAGAAAGGAGCTTCTTTGCCACAAATTTCAAGGAGTGCTACATACCAAACCTTTTTTTTGCGAAAAATGTCGGAAACATCATTTACCTATTAGTTCTATTGTCGAATTTTTGAAAAAGCTTTAAATTTGTGAATAAACTATTCTCGAAAAAATATCATTTTTTAACGCACTTTAAAAAAAAGGTAAAGCTTTTTCAAAAATTCGAAAAGTAGAATTAATAGATTAAATCTTCGCCTTTAAAATGAGACCTTGTTTATCAAAATCGATAAAAAATTTCGCCTGTTCTGCTCGATGGCATAAACCATTATAATACCAAAGATGATAAACAGCCTTAATAATAAAAAAATGTGGTTTTCTTTAGATGCAGACATATACAAGCACGTACACATGGCGCGTGCTCACACATACATATATGCAGACAAGTAACACACGCACGTGCACACATGATTGATTCGAAAAAATTGTAATTTAGTTTAATTAATTGGCAAGAAATTTCATTATAATTATAATTGTATTTTATTTTCAATTTAAGCTTGAAATAAATAAATGAAATAAAATAAATAATTGTACGTTCACGTCGATAATTTTTCATAGATATTTTTTGACTATTATTTATGATGTCATTAAATCAGAAAATAAATTTTGTTTCAGTCAATAAATTATTTGTTAACGATTAAAAATGTTAACAATTAAATTATTTGTTAAAAATTTTTTAAAATTAGATAATAAAATTAATAAAAATCAAATAAAAATGTTTATATTAGAACGTAAGAATATTAGAATATTAGAATATTGGAATATTAGAAGAAATATTAGAATCTTAGAAATAAACGATACATTTAGAAATTACTAATGTACAACATTTTTATATTCTAATTATACACAAATTTTTGAAATATTTTCGTGGACTATATAATTTCTAAACAAATTTTTTAATTCATGACTGACATATGTTATGTGCTAATATATCAAAAACTTATATATTTCTATATTCTTATTCCATTAAATTTCTCTAAACATCTTGGTTCATATACTTACTTTTCACAAAAATATGATATAGAAAGTAATCTCACAGCTTATTAGATATTTTAAAATTCAATGAATTATTTGTAACTAATGAGTCCTAAGCTATACTAACCCTTAATATTATTATTATTATTATTATTATTATTATTGTTATATTGTTATTATTGTTATATCGTTATTATTGTTATA
>NC_066610.1:97500-126110 GCF_905475345.1 Vespula vulgaris
GTTCAATCCCCCTATTCTATCAAAAATAATTGATAGATATGATTATAAACTAGTAAATTTGTAGAACACATTTTACAGAGTCTCCTTCGATGAATCATTTTATCACAGGAAATAGTACAACATATCACAAGAGGAGATTAAATTAATGCAAATATCCATGATGCGATCGACGAAACATTTGCAACTCACTGTCGGCAAGTTCTGTCCGTTGTCGATGATATTTACAGAATAGAAATTAATTTTGTTTTCGTTTTTCCTTCCCTTCTTTTTCCTTTTTTCCTTTGCCATTTCTTTTTATACATATATTGTTATATAATAATTTTATATATAATTTGTAAAAATATATTTGTATATAATCCTCTAAATCATTATTATTATACTTTATATAGACTAATAAACTAATCCATGATATTAGAAATAATAACTTATATTTACATTAAGAAAAAAAAAATATTTATTATGCTCGGTTTCATCATTATAATTTGTTAACAAGAAATTGTTAGCAACAATCATTAATGATTTGACAAAACACCTTTTTCTATTCATTTGTATAATTAAACAAATTTTTTATTCCATATCATGACATATAGATTAATTAATTCGTAAATCAATTAGAGTTAGTTACACCATGAAAGAACCGAGAAAATTATTAACAGTGAAATAAAATACCATTGTAACAATTAACTTGTCAAAAGAATTTCGAAACAAGTTTACGATTTTTCGAAATCATGAGGATGGTTAAAAAAATTAAAATTTAAAAAAGAAAAAATCAAAGAAGAAAATACGAGACAGTTTTGAAGTCCGTCTTGATCATTATCGAAGGTACGGATCAACAAAAGAAAATGAGAAGGGTTGAATCGTTATCGAACGCAGTCGATTCAACAATAATTGATGAACAGTTGACGTACGATGTTTTGCATTAATCATTTAGGTAGAATATACCTTGTCATCAATTTTTTTTTCTGATTCTATATCCGTCGAAAGTTTTTACGTACCGCCCTTGTCGATATTTCTCAGGTAAAAGAAGAAGTAACGAGAAAAAAGAAAAGAAAGATAGATAATGCTTTTACTGCGGATTAGAAAATAAAAATGTATTCAAAATGGTTGAATTAATGACTTCTACGGATCTTTGTTGTTATTTCTCTTCTTAGGAGTTATTAGAAAGTGTACAATACGAACGGCAAATATTAGTTTGTACTTATTTATTATCGTGCACATTATCAAAATATAAGTTTATAATTGCACATTTCGAAATGATTATCTTTAATTTAAAATACGAAAAGAACGTTTAGAAGTTTAAACGTTTAAATTGTTGACATCAGTTCGTTTTATGAATATGATAAACAACGATGATTTTTTTTTAATATTTTGATTTTTATTGAGCAATTATTTTTTTAAAGAATTTACAAGAAGTTATAATCTAAACTGTTAAAACATTATTAACAAATTCTCAATTTTTTTTATAGAAGTGGAGGATAATTTTTATTTGTTTTTTTTAATGTAATTGTGATTGTCTATTATGTATCACTTTAAGTGAGTAAAGTAAATGAAAAACAAATTTTTGCAAACAGTAATATTTTTATTTTATTTTATTACTTATACACAGTGATAAATTGTAAAAAGATTCTTTTAAACAAGAGGTGTGACTTTTAATCGATTCTATTATTTCTAAAAATAAAAACTATACTAGATTCAAACAATTAAATGACGTTATAAAGAAATATGTGTTAAATATAATCTTTTCTTATAAATTTTACTTGCCAAAAGATTAGATTATTACAAAAAACAAACGATTAGTTTGGGAAAAAAACATCCTAAGCTTTTGCGAATTTCCGAAATAAAGCATTAATTCTTTTTTTAATTATTTTTAACAGTGCAGTTGTAGTGCAATGTTTATAGAACTTATAAAATGTTGCAAATGAACGCATCTGTCTCTGGATGTCCACATTGAAGATTTATTTCAAATAGCAAAATCAATTTAATTGATAGTATTAAAAGCAATATTAAAGCTTAACAAGTCGTATAACGTAGAAATCAAATAAAATTTCTCTAAATCGTCAGACTATTAGTAACAATTTACACACATTGTATATTAACGATAAAGGATTTTAAAAAACATTATAAAAAGATATAAATAGATAAAAAAAAGATATAAAAAGATATTGGTCTGAAATTATGGAGGGTATCTCAAGTACAATATACTTGTAAAGCAATAGCCGCAAGTATAGCCATTTTTATAAAAGATTCGTTAGAAATTCGAAATTTGTTATGTATTAGTATACAAGTTCTATGATATGTATATACAGTATTTGGTGAATCCCAGATTTTAATCATGTGTTGGTATATCAATATTAAAAAATATATATATAATTATATTATATATATTTTTTTGTTTTTATTTTATTAATATTTAAAAAAAAATTAAAGAAAAGAAAGATAATAAAATGAGAAATCACTTGAACAGTGATAACTAGAGTCAAATATATTCATATAATTAACAAATATATCATCTATTATTATCTTACCGATACTTATCTATATAACGTGATTGTATGCATATTTATTACATGCAGTATGTTTTTAATTTTTATCAACATGTCAGTAATAATATTCCAGTAGTAATTATTCAAAACTAATTATTTCACAATTTTGTTTACATAAATGTTCGTACTACTGATAAATACGCCATTGATGTCTTCACTATCTGCAAAATTTATAAAAAGATGACAAATCATTTGAATATTGAAATGTTTGAACTATGAATTGTTGAAGTTGAATCAAAATAAAAATTCAGGAAACTAAAAAAAAAGGGAAAAAAAACAAACAATGAGATAGAATATTTCTATTGAGATAGAAAATTTAATAAATAAAAACAATTAATGAAAATAAAAACGACAATGAAAAATGAAAACTTCTAAAAAAAATCAAAATTTGTAGAACGTCAATGATACCACAAAGAAAAGAACAATTAACGAGATACCAATTAAGAAATAATAGAAAGAAAATAAAAATAAAGAAAAAAAAATCTTGAATATGCAAATGATGTATAAAAAAAGAAAAAAAAAAGATATATTAACAATAACAACTCACGTCGCTAAAAGTGCACAAAGACAAAACGCAAAACTTCGCACAAGTCAATTGCAATGGTTTCCTAGCACGAACCATGCAAATACAAATTGATTGTATATCGATCGTTGACAACTCGTACCAATCGGAATGATAAAGCGCTTCGCACAAATTCGTGCTCTGGATTAAAGAGAGAAAACAAAAAACAAGAGAGACAAAATTGTATCAGTATTAGATTGAATCAAATTACAGATTGAATTGCAATTTAATAAGAGTTCGATTAATTACTTCCTCGATGAGACATTCACCCATGTAACAATAACCAAACAATGTGCTCAACAAAAGGCCAACGTACATAATGAATGTTAATATATAAATTTTTTCTAATACCGCTAAACTCTAGAAAATTAGAAATTATTTATTCGACGATGTAAAGTGTAAACTTACATAAAGTGACATATACGTACGCGAAGCATTTGATAACTCGACGTACAAAGTAGAATCGTTGAACATACCAAATGTAGAAAAATGACGATATTAAAACTATCTTCTAATATATCCGCTAATCTGAAACAGATACGAGGGAGATAAATTATTTTTTATGATGACATCTTCCTTATCTAAAAGAAAAAGAAATTTGTTCTACTATGAAGTAACATTAATGCGAGCTGATGTTAAAAATTTATGAAAAGCGTGTCATTTTTGGTTTTGTTGAGGAACGACTTTAAAACAATTCCTTCGAATTTTTCTAAGGAAAAATTGGATGTTAATAATTTGTTGTATTCGAAGAAACATATTTATTCGATTTTAAATCTAAAATAATGTAAAAGTGATTTAAGGGTTAAATCGATCATTTCAAATTTTACTTCTCGCGATAAAATTCGAATAAAAAATAAACTTATGTAAAAAAAAATATTTTTATACACACGATTATACTGAATATATATTATACTAAATTATACTAAATATATATTAATTGTGCCAAAAAAAAATATATATATATAATATATTTATTCCATCTTGAATGCTAGAACAAATATGGCGTCTTTAAAAACGCTTTTGGAATTTTACTGTCACATAAGTTTGCAACTAAACTCAACAATTTGTAAAAATTTTCTTTCAATTACCATTTCATTGATAAAAATCTACATTATTAAAAAGAATTTCACTAGAAAACAAAACTATATAATTTTTTCGTAATGAAATTGTAACAAACTTTAAAGAAATAATCTTAAAAAATTCAAATCTTAAAAATATGCTAAAACATCCGCGTTCTATAATTCATAGCGTTCAACGTATTTAAATCGTTTAAAAAGAAAAAAAAAGATTTCACTCAGTAGATGTTCCTTTATTAATTAGAGATGGGACGTCACCTTATCAACTGATAATGTCGGAGAATCATTTTTCGAATTCCCTGCCGAGGACCATTGGTATCCACTAAAACCTCCTTCACTCTACTGTTCAATATGGCTAATTGGCCAGTAAGATGAAATCCGGTACAAGCCAATAAACAATCAATTCCGACGTAACCGGAAAGTACCATTACTATGCTCATAAATTGGTATACGCAACCAAACGTATAACTTTTTATATCATACGGCTTCGGTATCTGCTTTATTTTATATGGTAATTTATATTCATATGAAGAATTCGCTATAACTGCATGGAAAGAGAATTATAATTAATGTTAATAATGTAATTTTCTTTTTAATTACTTTTCACAGATTATTGCATTTTTGAATGCAAAAAAAGGGCAAATTCTTTTTTTGTTTTCTATTTAAAATAAAGTAATTTTTTATATATTTTATATAGATATATTTAATTTCATATATATGTATTACTTATTATAAATTTAATTTTTATACACAATTTTTTATCATTATTATACTTATTATTGTCTTTTCTATATTTTTTCTTTTTTTTCATTATTATTATTATTATATATTGTTTTTTTATTCTTATAATTATGATATTGATAAATAATTATTTAGTTAATTTATAATTTAAATTTTGAAAATATACTGTACATGAATTTATATTATGTATTTATATTACGTATTCATATTGTATATACATATGTACGATATATACCTGCTATTCAAAATAGAATGTTACAAGTTTTCATCCCGCAAAACTCTCCATGAGAGTTTTGAAAGAAATTGTTTAAACAATAAATACTGTTTAAATATCTCCGAAAATTGAAGATGGATAAGAAAATGTTGGAAAAAAGTTATTTGTTTATTTACATAAAATATGTTGCTATCATAAAAATATTTGAAAAAAATTATCCTTGCAATAACCTTAAAAACTTTCACTAAAAAATCTCTCCGTTACAATCAGGTAACTCTTGTTAGAAAAATATATACATGTGTATATATATATTACAATTTTGTCCATTATTACATTAAAAGGAAATCTAAAATATTTTCAAAAAATGATATATAATAACATTATTAGAAATAATGGTATTACCCATAAGCATACTCGGTATGACAGTTTTAAAATAATACAAAAAACTTGTGAGGACCATTGGTGGTAACGAAGCCATGATGAATATATAGGAAAATTTGTTATATTTCATAAAAATCAGTTTCTCCTCTTTCGTTTTATAATTATCGATGACATAATCGCTTTTTGTTTCAGATAAAAATATTGACAAAGATCGACACTTCATTCGGCACACTCCAAATTTCAATAGTGTCACAAACATCAGCATATTCTCCATAACGTTTGTCAGTACGTAATGGAAATCTGTGATAAAATCTGCTAAATCGAGAAATCCTAAAATACTGTAAAGAAATCCGTAAACCAGAAATGGTAGAAACAACGAGTTCCGAACTTCTAATGGCCAAATTCCAGAACAACCGAGCAATCGTTTGCTCCACGTTATCGCTTTCAGGATATTGGTGAAATCTGTAACCTTAAAAAAAAATAATACAAAACGACGATGTTTCGATTAAATAGTATGTACAGAATTGTGGATTCAAAAGTGTTCCTAGCTCGTAAAATAGCTCGTTATGAGCCTGAAATATGTCTCAAGAAAACACTGTTCGATTGGCCAATAAGTTGGTATCCAATATTGAAGTTTTTAATACCACTATGGGATTTCAAGTATTTAAATAATTTCAAAAATCAATACTCCTTTTGAGATTTTTCGAAGTTAATGGTTTTTTTTTCGAATTATTAAGAAGTTCATAGGCTTTGTAATTCCATATTCAGAAAGAAAAAAATTAGTCTAAAAAGCTTAATTAAAGTAGATTTATTGATCAAAGTCAATTAGAAATTCTTTCCAATTACCCTGTGTTAAATATTTCGACATTACTTATTGGCCAATTGAATTTGTGATGTTTTAAAAGTATCTAAAATTTTTCAGTTCAACTGGAGGCCATTTTGTATAATAAAAAAAATTAAACGTTATAATTGATGAAATTCCACTATTTGTTGTATCTTATTAATTTTCTTACTTTTAAATAAATATAATGAATTAAAAAGAAATACGTCAAAGAAATATTAAATCCAAAAAATGATAAAACTACAGTCTAAAAAATTAATAAACAGAGATAAGACACGAGTAAAATATCATTAATTAAAAATAAAAATAAGAAAAAGTTGAAATGATCAATGTTATTATTTTTATCGTATTGAAGACATTTTCATAATTAAATTCAATTTTCAAAATTAATAAATAATAAATAAGAAAGAGATATACAAAGGTTGAATGTTTTTTTATATTCAATAATAAGAAAACAAATTATGGAAATGAAAAAAAATTTATTCTGTATATCCCTGTATTTCGATGTATAATTGTTAATCTTATTTAGGAGGATGAAATTTCACTTATAGCCATTAAAACCATTATGACGTCATCACGAATAGAAATATTGTTTTTGTTAAATTAAATATTTTTTTTTTCATATCAATAAACATACCTATATATATTATATTATATATTATAATATATACACACATATAATATAATATGTCATGATAAAATATATATACAAATATATATACACCTATATATAAATATTAATGATGTATATGTGTGTGTGTGTTTTTAATATAATAATTTACAGGAAATCATTTTAAAATTTAAAAATGAATGCATTGACTGCCACAGAATTTTTATACCTCATTTGAAAAATCACGGTAGAATTATTACAATTATAATAATTGTATTATAATAACTAATTATCGTGAGTCTGATGTTTAAATAAAATTATACCCTTATTTTTGTAAAATTTTAGTTACTTTTTCAATTTCTCTTATCAATCCGTTGGTCGATTAAAAAAGTAAAATCGTTGGCACAAAAACTGCACAATATTACACAAAAAAGGAAAACAAAAAAATAGAAATGTTGCAATAATAAATCACACGTTCATTTACGTTCTCATAAAATGTAATTTTTCTTAAATATGTTAGTTAACTTTCGAATCATTAAACACTAATAAACTGATATTTAAAATCAATGATATTCAAAATAATAATTTAAATTTGCATTAATAAAACAAAAAGAAATATTTACTATTCTCAATTTCATCATTATAATTTTTTAACAAGAACGAAAAAATTGTTAATAAGAATCATTCATGATTTAATAAAGCATTTTTCTCTATTTATTCATATAATTAAAAAATTTGTTCATTCGATGCAACTTGACATATGGATTAATTAAATCGTAAATCAATTAAAGATAATCATATTATTACTTTACTGAGAAGATTATTAACAGTCAAATGAAATATCACTGTAGCAATCAACTTGTCGAAAAAATAAAATTACAATTTTTCAAAATCATGAATTAAAAAGATTAAAAAAATTAAAATTTAAAAAAGAAAAAACCAGAGGAGAGTTCTAATTGCGCACTAAAAAAATTACCGACGTTTTGTCGAGATCCCAAGCGTTGAGAGAGCGTAAAAAAAAAAGAAAAGAAATGATTTCAATTTTTTAAACCGTCGTGGCTTCGTAAAAGTTAAAATAAATTCACTCGAAACTATTATTGTCACAAAATGTTACACTCGTCAAACGAACTGACAACTATTTAGAAAAAAAGAAAAATTAATTGAATGACGTACTTCAGTAGTTCCTTCCATTTTGCTCGTTCGAAAGTCGCTGAAAGACTGTTTGTCCGGGTACGAACTACTCCCGACGTAAACTATGTACGAAAGGGGTTGAAATTGATTAGTTGAATAATTTATGCGACTAACGAAAAAAACAGGAAAACAAAAGAGAATACGAGATAGTTTCTAAGTCCGTTTCGATTCGTATGAAAGGTACAGACCAAAAAAAAGTGAGAAAGGATGAGTCGTTAACGAACAAAGTCGACTGAACAATAATCGATAAACACTTGACGAACGATGTTTTGCATTAATCATGTTTGTCTACCTTTTCCTCTAAGTAGAATACACTCGATCTTTTATCTTTTTTTGTGAACTCTATAGCCGTCGAAAGTTTTTAAAGTTCTTTTTTCTCAAGCGATGGAATTAATGAATATTTTTCACGTAAGGAAAAAAACGGAGATACTCACTTTTAGTATAGAATAGAAAAAAAGAGAAAATAGAAGGGTTAATTATAGTCTTCCTTGATATGTTGTCAGTTCTTTTCTAATCGTTTGTTATAATGTTTAAAAATTATGGTGAATCATCGATGCCGTTGGAATAAAATTATTGAATATTGTTTGCGACTGGAAATAACAAAAATTGTTAATAAGTTCTTAAAAATTTTTAATTGTTACTTAATTGTTACTAAAAGTAGGCAGTTAAATAAAAGTATTTTCACGTGACAAAAATTATTAGTCATATGTGGAATAAACTTACTAAAGTGTGTATTTAACAAAGTGAATTATATTTTATTATAACAAAGAATATAATTTGAAAATGTTGTGTTTCTTGAGAGATCGATTACGGTAAATATGTATAATCGATTAATAATTATTGATGAAAAAAAACTGAGTGTTTAAATTTTTAACTTTTTATATTACAATGAGCACGTACACATATATAATTATATGCAATGTCAACAGACACATACATATATACATACATTCATATTTATTCTCAGTCGTTCATAATTTATATATTAATAATATATATAATATATATATGTAATATATATATTTAATTAAATATAATTAGTATTTTATATATTATACAAATAACACAAATGATAAATTATAATTTTTGTAATATCCATAATAATAGAAAAAGCATATTGAGGAATATTCTAAAGAAATAAAGATTTCTTTTTTTTTTTAATACTGAAATACCTGCACAAGATGCAAGTCTACGATATACATACACAACTACAAGTATATATCTTATAGTTTGTATGTTAATACACTAAAATTTTAAATTCCGAATCAATATTTTGTAAAAATGGTTGATCTGTTGGAACTAATATTTTCCAAGTATACTATGCTCGCTACGTTCTCTATAATTACAGACTTTTCAGTTTCGTTAAAAAAAAATTTGTTTTTTTTTTATAAACTTCCAACATTGAACGACATTGTCTACAAATTTAATTCCGGTTATCATCATTAAGTGCTATGTATGCGTTGCATTTTGAACTTGCATTTTATTCTTAACACCGAACGAAATTCGAAAATATCCGAAAAAGTCGGATATACGGGTAAGTGAAGAGCGTTCGTTAGAGAATGATTAGAACGTTACGAAAAGACAAAAAGCAAGTTGATAATTAACCAAATCGTTCTACCTAAACTTCGAAAATTCCCAAAAACTTATATTAGTTTACGTGCTATGACTGCCGAAAAATGATGAAAATTTATAAAATAAAAAAAAATGGCATTCACTAAACGTTGGTAGTATTTTTCCTAGTAAAATGAAAATTGCATTTTACTTAAGGACAATGAACCGAATAATCAAAAGCCAGATCTACACCATCTAGAAAGTGAAATCTGATTTGGCGATCAATTGTAATGGCTGTCGTGATCGTTCGATGTTAATTCACATCGAAAAAATGTCTGGATGTATATAAACTAAAGACTTCGTGGAAGACGAGTACTTAAACTGTGAAGCAGTTAATTCGACAAATTCGTTGAGTTTTGAAGGTCTTTGCCACACAAATTACACTGTCAATTTGGTGATACAAGGTATACTTCGGTGATCGTAGTCGATTACCGACGCTACTCTCGACTGAACTTCGCTATCGATGCAAATTCCATTTCATTGCGAAGCAAAAAGATTGTACGAATATATTATTCAAATTTTATTATTGTAATTGTTCTAATTGTTTAAACTAAACACGACTAATTATATAAAAGTTTCTGTAACTGTTCGTAAGAATGATAAATATGCCATTGATGTATTCGTTATTTGCAAAATTTATAAAAATATAATATTTAATTAATCGTATAATATAAAATATAAAATTAAACGTTTGATCATCGAAATTTTTAAATGATCGAAAATATTCAAAATTGAAATTGAAACTAATAAATAAAAATTATCAACGAAATATAATATTTCTTTGTAAAAATAAAACAAACAAGAAGTACTAATACTTCTTGTACTGTAATACTTAATAATATATAGTAAATAATACATAGAAAAAAATATTAACAGAAACAATTCGCATCTATAAATGACGTACTTATAATCTAACAAATGAAAGCGTTTAAGATCAAATAAATATAAAAAATTTAAAAAAAAGAAGAATTGTGAGAGAATAACGAAAGTTAAATCAAAGAAAAAAGAGACGATTAACGAGATGTCGATTAAAAAATAATAACTTAAAAATAAAGAAAAAAAATCTTGTGTTTTGCAGATAGCCAAAAGAAAAAAAAAAGAAGAAGCACAAATATTAACAATAACGACTCACGTCGATAAAAGTGTATAAGGACACGATGCAAATCTTCGCGCAAGTCAATCGCAATGGGTTCTTAGTGCGAATCATGCAAATGAAAATCGAGATTATATCCATCATCAACAACTCGTATGAGTCGCTAAGATGAAGCGCTACGCATAAGTTCATGTTTTGGATCTCTTTCGAGAAATACTAAACTCTAAATAATTAGAAATTATTTATTAAAAAGGAATGTAATTAGATTCGAGTAACGTATATGTACAGAGAGTATTAGATAACTCAATATACAAAGTTGTTTCGTTGTCCTTAATAATTATTGACCAACAATGATGTGAAAATTATCCTCTTATATATCCGTTAATCTGAAACAGATATGAAGAAGATAAATTATCTTTTATAATGACATTTTTCTCCTATTAAAAGAAAAAATTATATGTAAAGTAATATTAATGGGTATTAATATGAATCGTAATTAAAAATTATGATCTTATTAATGGATGATGACAAAAAACAAGTTTTTGAATTTCTCCTTGTGAAACGTAAATATCATTTACAACATTTTCCACTCTAAACTTAAATACTGTTAATTGACCGGTAAGATGAAAACTGTTAGAAACTAATAAACAATCAGTTTCAACGTATCCGGAAATTACCATTATTATACGTAAGAATTCGTGTATGCAGCCAAAAGCATAACTTTTGGCATCGTACAACATCAATAACGGCTTTATTATATAAGACAATTTTTATTCCATTGAGGAATTTGTTGTAACTGCATGAAAAATTATGTGTTGCTATATTGGCCCTACTAACGTTTAATCGCAACCAATAAAATATATACATATATTTAGGTACCATAAGGTACAAACGGTATCCATAAGTAATCAATTATTTTTTAAAGTTATTTCAAAGTTAAACACATATATGAATTCCAATACTTTTTTGTTTTTTTATTATTATTTACTAACCATTATCCACGACCTTCTGCAATCTTTTCTGTAACTTTTCAATTTCTAATGAATATTACGAGTTGAGATGAATTTGACATTTCAAAATGTTTTATTTTGATAACCCGATGGTGTAATAAGGAATAATGATGAAATATTAAATTCAACAGGTCGTTCATTTTAAACATTATCGGATCAAGTCAATATGATCACTGATTAAAGTTTTTGCATCGATATTGACATTTCCTATCGAAAATGAAACAGCATACGACGTACATATGTGTTCAAACAGCACATATGTGTTTTTTCGATGATTTTTTGTGGGAATAATATAAACTTTTCTTTTCTGATCAAAATGATAAATCTAAAATCTAATTTACGAAATATGACGAACAAAATACGCGTTCATACGTCTGAGAATTACATCGAATTGAAGCTTTTATTAAAAAATATTAAATATATACTTATGGTTACTCTTCCTATATACTTACGTGTACATCACTATGTGTAATGAAAATACATTTTTTTGTTTATTTTTTATCATTTTGATGAAAAGGAATGAAAACATTTAATTGATTTATTAAAATGATCAAAACTATTACCCATTAATATATGCCGTAAAAACAGTTTTAATATAATATAAAAGAATCAAGAAAACAAAATGAGGACGAATCTATAAGAAATTTGCATTTATTTAAAAATAATCGATCTTTCTTCGTTTTTATAATTATCTGCTGTATAATGGGCTACGTACGAAAGGGGTTGAAACTGGTTGCTTCAATAGTTCATGAGATTAATGAAAAAAAAAGAAAGGAAAGAAAAAAGAATACGAGACAGTTTTTGAATCCGTTTTGATCCGTGTTACAGGTAAGAACGAACGAAAAAAAATAAAAAGAGGTGAACGAACGAAGTCGACTCAACAATAATCGATCAACACTCGACGGATGGCATTTTATATTAATCATTTTTATCTGCCATTTCCTCTAAGTAAAATATACCTTGCCTTTTTTTTTGTTTGTTGAAAGTTTTTATGTACCTCCTCCTATATCTTAAATACTTCTTGAGCAAAAGAAAAAGAAATAAGAAAAAAAGAAAAAGAGAAAGAATGGCGATACTTTTAAGGCAGAATAGAAAATGAAGGGATATCCAAGTTGAAAAGTAGTTGAATTAATGACTTCCACTAGTCTTCTTGTTGTCAGTCCTCTTCTAACCAGTTGTTAGAAAGTGTAGGAGCCAATACGATCGCTTTCTTAATGGCGATTATCAATATGTACGTGTTTCTTATCGTGCATCTTACCAAAATAAAAATTATCTCTTTCTTTTCTTTTGGGTGAAATTTTTAAATATTTTTTATTTAGATAAAATTGTACAAAATTGTACGTTTCGAAATCATTGTCTTCGATTTAAAATATGAAATAAATATTTAAAAGATTAAACACTTAAATTGTTGATATCAGCCCTTTTATGAATAAGATAAACAATGATGATTTTTAAAAAATATTGTGATTTTTATTGAAAAATAATTTTTTTTAAACAATTGTCAAGAAATTTTAATCTAAATATTAAAAAAATTGTTGACAAATTCCTAATTTTTTTTTTTATAGAAATGAAAGATAATTCTTTCTTTTTTTTTAACGCAATTATGATTGTTTATTATCACTTTAAGTGAATGAAAAAAAAATTTTTGCAAATAGTAATATTTTTCTTCCTCATTTTATTACTTGTACACAATTGATAAAAAGATTTTTTTTAAATAAACGGTGTTGCTTTTAATCGATCCTATCATTTTTAAAAGTAGAAACTATACTAGGTTCAAACAATTAAAAGAAATAATAAATATATATTTTTCTTATAATTTTTATTTATCGAAAATCAGATTAATCACAAAAAGTCAATAAAACAAAGAATCGTTTGGGAAAAGTACGTAAAATCAATAAAAGAAACATCGTAAGAATTAATTTATTAAATAATATAAAAGCATGAAATTTAGAAATAATCAGTCAATTTATTTAAAATTTAAAACAAAATATCTTTATAATTTACAAAAGACTTAGTTAAATTTTAATTCGAACTATTCAATTATTCTTTTATTTTTTTAACTTTTTATTTTAATTTTTTATTTCTTTTAAATTTTTGTAAATAATCGTTCAATTTTTATGAAATTTGCAATAAAACATCTTAATAATCTGCGAAAGTTGTTTAAAATTTTTATGGAAATCATTCGGATATTTTTATCTGTTGAGATTTAATAATTTCAAATTTCAATATATAATAATTTTTATATATAAAAAAAACTTTCATATGGACCGTTTATTTTGAAAGTGATGTAAGTTCATTTTTTTTTTTTTTTAATAAGTTCACATAATTTGCTATGAATTTAGTGTAAATGTTTTATTTATAATTAATTAATATTTAATATCTTAAAAAATGCTAATGCTTTATTTAATTTAAAATTGGTCATTAAAAGAAATTGTATAGCGATTGATGATAAACGTGGTACAAATCCAATTTTCATAGATATATACAAAATATATTTTAAATGACATTTAATTTTTCATAATTGAAATTAAATGATTTTTACAACTGACTAATTATGAAAATGGTGTAAATCCATTTACAACTCGTACATATATATTATTTTAATTAATTTCGCCTAAAAGAAATTTATATAATCAAATTACATATTGATAAATTAGTAAAAACCTTGCCAAATTTGACACAAGTAATTTATATTTTTGAATCGACTATGTTAACTTAATTTTCTCAAAACAACAAAAAATGTATTTACATTACTTTCAAAATAAACGGTCCATAAAACTCTTTTTTAAATGATATACACGATCTTACTTAACATACTTAATATACTTGATGAAAAATACTGTGTAATAAATTACTTTTTTTTCAAATATTGTATAAAATCGTACAATATACATACAAGTCAACGATATAATTGTCATATGAAGAATATATAACATTTTGATTAGTAAAATATTTTATATCAAATTAAGGTTATACACATTATTATACCAATTTTCGTTTGCTCGTGCAATTGTTATCCGATGTACATCGTATAATTTTGCTAAAGAATTATTAAAATTATTAAAAAGTTACATGGCATAATACTAATGTAGCTAGTGTCGATACATACAAACACAACATTGGAAGTAGTAAGTAACAGTATATATGGTATCGGAACTAAATAAACAATAGAAAAAAATATAGAGGTTAATCCTAACTTCAATATTAAAAATCAAATACTTATCCGGACAAAAATGAAAAACAGTCTCTCATTATCCATTATACTACAGAAGAAGTACAGAGGTAATTACACAAAATAAATTCCTAAGAATGAAACGTAAAAGAAAACGGAGATAACCTTTCCGAATAGATTTGATCTATTATCAGATGAAAGTGGATCAAAAGTGAAAATGGACACTAAAATTGATCCATAATAAAAACTTTAAAACAAAATCATTCAACAAAATATAAGTGAACAAAAATATAGATCAAAGCTAGAAACAGAAGTTACAAAGAGGTTAAACTAATTTGTATGGTAATATAAAAACTTACGTCAAGCTATATGTTAAACTCGCTAACTCAAGACAAGTTTTATATAAAATACGATCTGAGAGAAATAGAAATTTTCATAATAGAGATTTCAATATGCTAAAGAAATATTTTCAAGATAAAGATATAAGATTTCATACCTACATCGAAAGATCACAAAAATAGAAAACTTTTGTAATCAAAGGTAACACAACTACATTCAGAATTGAATTTACCCTATTTTATTGAATGTTAAACTATTATTATGTTGAATGTAGTAAATATTAACAATTGTTATGTCAAATAATTACCTACATCTTTTTATAAATCACAACTTAGACACAATGTCTTTATCAAGAACTTGACAAAAAATAGAAGATATAATTGGCCTTTTAAAATTATTAGATTGGTAAGAAATTAATGTTGTTTACCGAGTTTTCAAATTTTCATGCCTAGGTTTCAATCAAACATCTCACTTGGATCTGTTTATTTTATAACACTATTTAATAATTCAGATATCACTGTATATGTTGGTAAATATGCTTTATTTTTTACTGTTAATTTATATTCAGTTCAAACTATTCATTTCAGTATAGACAGAAAGCAAATTTTTTTTTTATATGAATATAAAGCTATAGAAATAACTCGTAATATTAGTCATGTATTTGAACAAGATATAGTGAATGAATGCACAGTGCAATATTAGTTTGAAAAATTTCAAAATGGAGATACGAGTCTTAGAAATGAACAAGGTCATGGACTGCCTTCTATTCTTAATAACGATGAATTGAAAACATTTGTTGAAGCTGATCCATGCACAATAGCTCAATAACTTGCACATGAGGTAGGTGTAATTGTCGCCAACTATTATTCATCATCTGAGACATATAGGAAAGTCGAAGAAGCTCGACAAATGGATATCTCATGAATTAAGCAAAGATCAAAAAAATTGTCATTATGGGATGAGTTTTGCATTACTTTTGTGTAATAAAAATGAACAATTTTTTCAACATGTGTGGAACATGCAACATATGAGGAAATATCATGTATGTAATCGTCAAAGATCTACATGACAAATAACCAAACCATTTTTCAAAATTAAAGCTGCACCAAAAAAGATTATACTGATTATCTGGTGATTGGGAAAGGCTATCGTCCATTATAATTTTTTAAATTTAATAATAATCGTTTAATAATAAAAATAATCATTTGATTTCTATTAACAAATAATGTATATAAAACAAACAAAGTAAATCTCAATTTACTGAAGGCAATCACAACTGTAAACAGTTATTGAAGGATGACAATATGTCAAACATTGATGCTAAGTCAGAGATAATGTCAGATTTCGAATCCGACAAAATGAATATATCAGAATCCATAGAAGATATATTGTTCCAAGAGATAAAATAATATCTTAAGTTAAAACTCTACAATTGTATGTAAAAACATCTTACTTCTGATTAAATAGGAAGTTTAATGACTTTTTTTTTTATAGAATACCATGTATTTTTTGAATTAATCAAATATTTTAATTAATTAATTTTATTTAAAAAAATTATTAAACAAGTATAAGCCTAATATGTTAATAATTAACCAAATTGATTTCACGTGAAAAATAAATTTTAGAAAAAATTATTGATACTTTTGTTTATAACTTTTATCCAATTATGTAAATAATTGATATGCATTTCGTTGAATGTTAGTCCTAATTAAAAGAAATAACTTTTATCTGAAACTTTACTTTCTATCTCTTACGGTTTGCTAGTTGCAATATAATACAAGTGAATTTGAACAGTAAAATATTGCGTAATGCATATCTATATACGCTCTACGCATCTGAGAAGTTTCATATTTTTCGGAATTTGTAAATTCGGGATCTTCCCTTATAAACATGCGTCTTTAGTAATCAAATTTTGCCGCTATCGTACACAGTGAATTTTTAGGCGAGTTTCTTTTGTCTTTTAAACATGTGATATGATGCATTCCCATTGGTCGCTTATCGCCCTATGATTGGTCAGCACGTCGGTGCATCTTCTATTGACGGCACGTAGATCCATAGTTTGTTAGCATTTTGCTTCGCTGCAATTACATATTATAAGAAAGATTTACGCATTCATAAGAATCATTTTTACTATTTATTACATTTAAAACGATTTTTTCATCAAATTATTAAACAAACGTATGTTTCTCCAATGTCATTTACAATATTGCATAGAAAATAGTTATATAGTACCAAAAAGGTTATATTTTTCTTTTCCTTTTTCTTATTTATTTTTATAATTTGTTGATTGAGCAGCGGTGTGCTTTCTGTTTATAATATGACAGCGATTATTCCCTTTATAACGTGGTCATATTTCGATTTTTATTAATTATTACATTTGATAATGATATGAGCTGAAGGACTATTCAAAAAAGTAAAAAAAAAGAAAAATTGGTAATATCATTTTTTACACACAATGTATCCTGTTGTAACAGAAGTTGCGAGTGAGGTTAGGATTGAAATTTTACTCAATACATCACTAATGCAAACTATTATTTTTAATTTCTCAAAGACGAGACTTGTGAAGTCTGATGAATTGTATTCAAGTAAACCAAGTGTAAGTAATGAAGATATTAATATAATTATATTCAATTTGGTATTTAATGATTTTATAATTTGTACTTTGTAGTGGAGAGAGAATAAATATCACTGAAGATGTCATTAAAAAAAATGAGTAAGTTGTTAGAATTTGACAATTTCTTGTTGAAATCATAAAAGCTATAAAAAATGTTTTATATGAGATAACTGCTAGAACAGTGAAAAAAATGGAAATATAACTTTAACAAAGAAAGAAGAAGTTGTCTGACACGGTTTTTTGATAGTTAGACTATTAAGTCTTCCAAAAAATACCATCGATCAATTATTAGAATATTATGATCAAGCCATAAGATACAAAGAATATAATCTAGATGTTATAAAAAAGCTTATATATATAATCTTCTTCTATGTAGCATCGAGGAATGATAAGCTGCTTTGCAATTTTTGTTAGGACGATTGGTATAAATATAAAAAAATTGGAACAAGGCTAGAACTCTATATAGATTTACCTACAAGAACTCTTTATCCGTGCTTATTATATTAACTATAAATCTAATTTATACAGATTTGGTAAATTTAGATTTATTGAAAAAATGTCTTACGAAGAAAACACAATGTAAATGAATCGTTTAATAACATCGTGTGAACAAGTATATCAAAAAATGTATTTGTGGAGTACCATATATTGAAGCTTCATATGTATGATGCTGTCGTTATATTTAATGGTGGTAATGCAAGCAGATTGGAAGAGCTAGGAACTAAAATGGCTATATTAAAGGAACTAAACAAGGAGCAAATTGATAAAGTAAAACTACAAACCTTAGTATTGTCTAAAAAGGCAAGATCTTTGGAAAAATGAAAAAGAATTTATTTGGATAATACAGAAGAAAATGAACATTACAGTGGTGAACTGCTGTTTTTACTAAAAAGTAAGTTTTTATTTAAATTACTTTTTAATCATAATTTCTTTATTTTTTTAAATAAATAAAGCATTTTCTCATGTATTATTTAAGATTGACTCTTGATTTTTCTATATTTCATTTGTAACATTTTTTTGATACTACAACTAAATAATAATAATGTTATATTAAAATCATAAAAATATCTAGAGATATCTGCAGTAAAATAATCACAAAAATATTCAGAAAAGAATAATTAGAGTAAATTCATAAAGCATATATAAATAATCTGTAAAAATTTTATTAAATTGGATGCAATACTCTGAGGGAACTGTTAGTAAATTTAACGTTAGTAATAAATTATTTATAATACTCTTAACATTTTTTATTTCATACTATTATTTTTTGCACACTTGTAACTCGGTAATATACCTAGCTATTGTAAGTAATAAAAAAATTGTACATTGTAATAAATATAATAATATTTACATAATTTACTACATTAATGGGTCAATATAGATACTGCTATCATCTACTTGGGTAAAATGATAATAATGATGCCTTTTTGGTAGTATTGAAAATAATGGAAAGAAGTAATTATCAGTCAGGGTTGCATCATGACTGTAATTTGTGTTTAATATCGAATTGTAAATTCATGTGGCTAATAGTTAATTGTGCATAACTATTTTCTTTTGTTTTTTCATCAGTAAGAAACTTTCCAATATTATCTTAAAAACGGAAAAAAAGAAGAATCTTTTGAGCTGTGTCTTACTGCAGTGTTATGAATAAGCTTACTATTTATTAGGTAAGTATCTTTATTTTTTTTTTTAAGTATTTATAATAAATTTCAATATATAATATAAGTGATAAACCTTAGATGCAACACTGACATTTATACCGACTAAAATGTTCATGTATACTAATCATTTACTTTACAAAATATTTACTGATCAAATAAATAAAAGTATAAGAACAATTGAGAATATGAGTAACGCCATCACCTAGTTAGTTTTCTAAAGTGATTTCAAGAACTCTGGAAAGTTCGATAAATAATTAATATAAAAAAACTCTGATATTGTAATAAATTTCAGTGTTAGCATTCCATTTTTTTAGATAATTTTTTTATAATAAATTTGTTACACTTTCCAATAAGGCATATTAGAAACATTATTTTATAACATTATTTTATAACATGAATGTGTTATTTTTAAAATACTTTGAAATAATTCAACAAAATAAATAATACTTAATGAAAATGTTAATAATTAATATAATAATGACACATTATTTAATTGGCCCATGTTACATTCAAACATACACACATATGCATACTGTCCATTTTTTTTTTTTTTATATTCTCGTGAATTAATCGCAACGATCATAATCGATCGTGTAGTTATTCAAATAAAAAGATTATAAAAGTAAACATCAGAATAAAAAATGTGTCATAGATAGTGAAACATTCTATTTTAATCTTTTCAAAAAGGTACTTGAGCTTTCTTAGCATGGATGCTTTAATACTGAGTTAATAGAATTATCAGTTTAATTTTAAGAGCAGATAAAGAAACTCTGACACTAAATAGAACTATCAGTTTAATTCAAAGAATGGGTAAAAGAATACTTGTAAAAGAGAAGAAAAAAGAAAATCAATATCAAGGAATACGATAGAGAAATAAAGAAGATTTCTACGTTTACGTTTACAATTACTATTACAGATTGATTTGGAAAAATTGAAATGATGGAAGTGCCATTAAAAAAAAGTGAACAAAAAATGACCTTTGAGAATGTCAACAATCTCACACCCATTCAAGAGTTTTACTCTGGTCAAAATATATTCATAACCGGAGGAACAGGATTTATAGGAAAATTATTGATTGAGAAATTATTGAGGGCATGTCCCGGTATCAACTGTATTTACCTTTTGATACGTTCAAAAAAAGGAAAAAATGTGCTTCAACGCAAGGAGGAACTCATAGAAGATTTGGTGAGTTGTTTATTTGTGATCTAATTATTATTTTTGTTTTATTATTTTATCCTGCTTCAACTTAGAGATTCTCTATTTTTTTATGATATATATTTCTTTGGTAGGTAAACAAAAAAGTACAAATCAAATTTACTATCATTAGTTTTTTAGTTGGGAAAACACTTATAATATTTGGAATATGATAATTAATTAGACATTAGATGGTGGGTTATGAAAATTTATAACATATGTCTTGGCTCATTGAATTTAAAACATATATATCATACTCATTTCAATTTTTTTTTCTTTCTTTTTCTTTTTCTTTTTTTTTTAAATGACAATTCATATTATTTTTTCCTAATTTTTTCCTAAATTTTCAGCTTGGCTTATATTTACTCGATTAAGAATGAACATTTGATATAGTTAAACTTTTTAGTTTTTAATGTTTATGTTACTGTATATAATAATATAAGTTACAAATGTTTAATGGTTTAAAATACGTATATGATGTATCAATATGTAATGGTTAAATGAATTAAGTATAAGTATACTTGTACCGTACTTAGATTAAATTTTAAAAGAGACAAAATAGTATAGCTTAACTCATATTGCATTTTTCATATATATTAAATCTCAGATAAAAAAGCAAAAAAGAAGTGTAAGTGACTTATACGTAGAACCATAAGTAAAATACACAATGTAGAATATATTAGCATACTGATCCCAATGTGTTTGAGCAGAATTTGACTTATACTCTTTTGATCCATCAAAGATTTAGTATTTATTATTTAATATTTATTAGATAAGAAGAAAATTGATAAATATATTATTTTTATTTTGTTAACACTAATACCGGCGTTTCGTTATACCGATTCTTATTAAAGGTCATTTGACCCATGTTTTACGTAATAAATGTTGTTTTTTCGGTTGGAATTGTCAATTTATTATAAGAGGTAATGTTTACAACGTAACTTTTAAATAATAATAAACTAACTACTCATATATGTTTGATTTTTTTATGTATATTATAGATAACACAAACAGGAGATCATAGTGGCAGTGTTTACTTAAAGATAAATGAATTATGATTTTAATTAATTTAATGGCATTTTTTGCAAATGATACGATTCTCTTTCATACATTTACCGCAAACATATTTTTTACTAATTATACAAGATTTAGTTGTTTCGTTTTCTTTGCACAATCGTATCTGACATGTTTTTCACGAATGCAAAATATTGACCATGATATTGGTCATTTGATATTTCTTGCAAGTTTTCTTTTTCTTCTTGGAAAAATTCGTGACACTGTACTTTCTTGCCATTTGATCGGTGACATCAACGCCGAATTTGATTTTGTTCTAATATGCAACTGTTTCAGGTATACGCATTCTGTCGTTATAGATTTTTATTCTTTTATGCTTTGAATTTATTATTGTAACTTTTTTGGCTGGTTTGGATTTATAAATTGTTAGAGTACAATTATTTATTTTGTAAAGTATTGCTGAGAAACGTTCCAATTCGTCCTTTGTTGATTTTGCTAGCTAGAACAATTCTCTTCTATTACTCCGAATAGTCCCAAATAATATTGTTCGTTTTGTCAATAATTTTGTCACCAGTGATGCGCTCGCGGAAAAGTTGTCCATCGTAATATTTCTCCGATATTCAGTAAACAGTTCAACCATTTCGATGACAACAAATTCACCGAGTGATATTGACGACAGTCGGGATTCTTCTTTTCGCAAATATAAAAGCTTTTTATAATGTATTTACTATTGACTTTCGATGCTAATCAAAATTTGATACCAAATTTATCAGGCTTGTTTATATATACTATATAGAGTTTCACATCTTACTTTTGTATATTACCTTCTATATATATTATATATAGTTATATATAATATATAGTTTCACATCTTACCTTGTATACTATAGAGATTCACATCTTACTTTTGTAAGGAATAATTGCTCATCAAAAGTCAGATTCATATCGGGCTTGTAACTATTTTGATTATTCTCAATAAATCTGTTCATTATATGTAAAATTAGAGCAAAATCGTATTAGGATGTATGCTACTATCTATAATTGTACTATACTTAAGTCCAAAGATAAGATACCAAGTAAAAAAATTTAGAAAGTGATAAAAAATTTGTATACCGGTCAAATGGCCGGCTATGGTGAGATTAGGGGATGACAATATTTTCTCAGAAGAAACAAAAAAAAACCAAAGGTGAGAAATTGATTAACAAGAGAATCTAAGACTATTACTTAAAATTAATGATGATCGAAAAAAATAATATATATGTATAAATACAAGATGAAATCGTAAATCGGTGAAAAGACTGACTGGGCTTGGTACGTTTAGTATTAACGTTGGATATGCAAAAAATAACAGAAAGTCGTTTTCCTTGAATAATTATGTATTTATGATTGAGGTAAGTACATATGCGATATCGGGAAAATTAACAACTATATCAATGCATGTTTTCCAGTTATTTTCCACGCTTAGAGAGAAGGAACCAACATTCCATAATCGCATAGTCACGATCGAGGGCGATTGTAGTTTACTAAATCTTGGTATCTCGATGACCGATAAGACAACACTTATACAAAACGTTTCCATTGTTTTTCATGTCGCGGCGACTGTGAGATTCAATGAAAAAATAAAATCGGCCACAGCTATTAACGTTCGAAGCTTGAAGGATGCCATAAATTTGTCTAAGGAAATGCCAAAATTAAAGGTGCGTATTTTATCTTTTACATACGTATTTATATGTGTAGTTTTGTTTGAAACATCTGTAGTGAAAGTAAACTAGCGACAAGATGGAACGAAAATGAAGTAAAAAAAAGGAGGATATGAAAGAGTAAAATATACGGAGATAGGATAAGAGAGAGTGAGATAGAACGTTAACATCGCGTTTTTATTTATCTCCGTTTTTCTAGTGTAGTTCAAAAGTAGTTCTTATTCGAAACAAAGAAAGTTGAATGAGATTACTCGCTCTTAAAATTAAAATATGCTGTTTATTTAGCTGGAAATATGATTACCTCTTGTTTTCTTTTATTTTCATATGTACCGCAAGTGATAATAGAGTTCGAAGGTCGATGGACGTGTATACTAAAAAAAGATATTAAAAGTGTTGCCTGGAAAATTCTACGAAGATATTTTTATTCTAATGATATTTTAAAATTATATTCTAAAATACTTTTTCTTTGATGATATTTTAAAATTATAATCGTTATCGGGAAAGAAAACAACTTTTTTTATTTTTATTTGATCGATTCTTGGGATTGAATAAACTAATCCGATTTTATACGACAATATTTCAAGATAATGAAACCATTTTGTATTATTATCAAAGTCATATCTTCGATATGCGTTTTTCTGCGATTTAACTATGCGAAATTAATGAAGTATGTTTTTTCATCGACGTCGTAAAAAAGAATCTTGTTTATGTAAAAGAAATATTTGCGTTTGTAGAGCATTCTAAATATAATCTAGAATCTATAATTTATTACTTTTACCTGAATCTATAGTGAATGTCAATTGCGAAGTAATTGTACTATTCGTATTATATAATATGAAATAAGATAGAATTAAATAACATACGATTATTGTTTATTAGCAATAACATTGTATTACATTTTTGTTTTTGTATTTTTTGTTTCTTTTTTTTCTTTATTATCTCGTAATTTCCAAAACTATGAAAAAAAAGATTTCTTCCGTCATCCGATATGTTTCTTTTTTGTCCGAAATTTTTACTCGTATTAAATATATATGCATTTAGGTTTAATTTTTAAGAAAAGTAAAAAAGCAATATTTCAGGCGAGAGGTAGTAAAATTAATAAAATATGCAGGGTGTTCCATAAGGAAAAGTTAAAAATCATTGAACAACCGATTTAACCATTAGTCCGGTTATTTTATTTCGTAAATTTAAAAAATATTTCATACTTTAAATCATGAAAGATTTTTAAATATATGCCCTTAATTTATAACCAATCTTATACATTTAACATCTATACATTAAATATGTAAAGATATTTCTAGGCTTCGAGTTTAAATATCGTAAATATCTGTTCAATTTTTTTCAACATAATTTAATTATCTAACTGCACGTTTATAGCAAATTTTAATGCAAAATATCATCATTTCGGTTTATGATAGTAACAAATTAATAATTCTTAGTTGTAGAAAAGCCATTTAGAAAAATAACCAAGAGCTACGTATAGAAGTTACCATAGATATTAAATTAAATACAAAACGATATCAGTCATTATATAAGTTAAATATTAATAATCTGTGATCAGATAATTCAGGTTTATATTATCGTTATGGATAAGTTATAGATCATCATCATTCTGCTTTAACTGATTTTGATAAAATCTATCTGTCAACCCAATATTGTAAAAATTTGCTTTTTGGCATGAATTGCACGTGTGGTTTTATTTAAAAAAGAAAAAAGGAACTTGAGAAAAAATCGAATTACACCTAACGTTTGCAACTTTATGAGCTAATAAAAATTTATTTCTCCGTCATTTCATGTCGTATCATTAAAGCTAACGGACATTATAACTTAGTAACAGATTTATTGATATACCCTGTATGTATTAATAATTGTCAGGATCTTTCAATGAACGATTTGACTTTATTTAACTTTTATTATTTTTGACATTACAGAGTTTCGTCCACGTATCAACGGCTTATGTTAATTGTCTTTATAATTCGATCAATGAGAAATTCTATGATCCACCAATCGATCCCGACAAATTGATCGATTTGATGGAATGTCTGGATGAAAAATTACTCGACGATATTACACCGCGGTAAGTTCTTATTTCTTCGAGATGAGTTATATAAGATAAGTGGGTTGGAGGAGGTCAAGGGAGTGGAGGTTGATACATGGTATCAGAAGTAGCTAGGTGTTGATTTTTTTTTTTTGCTTAATATCAATGATAACTCTCTTTCGAGATTTTACGGATCTCATTTTTTTTTGTTCAAATTGCGCATAAGAAAATATGACTCGCTCTACATTTCCGATTAGATTCTTTAAGCGTAAATTAGACTTTAGTGGACATTTTTATGAAAAATCATTTTAAAGAGAAGATGGACGTCTGATAATAACAGATCATTTGCTTTATCTTATTATTAGTTCGTCGGATTAAATTGAATCAGAGAAAGAGAGAGAGATTTTTATCGTAAGATTAGAATATTCTGAACTAACGTCATATTTTTTTCATCACTTTTAAATAAATACACGAATTTTTTCTTTTTTTTTTTTTTTTTTAAGATCCTTCGTATCGTTTATTTATTTATGTAAAGAATTCAATATCATATAAAATTTATTTCAATTCGTTCGAAAGCGTTTAAAAGTAAAAATCAATTAACACGATCGTATATTTAATGTCAAGGTAATATAATTCGTAATTATATAAAATATAAACGTATAATAAAAGTAACCGTCAATGCAATTATTCGATTTCAGATTACTTGGAATATGGCCGAACACTTATGTTTACACGAAATCAGTTGCGGAAAATGTGGTGAAAAAGCATGCCGGTTTGATACCAATTGGAATATTTCGTCCAGGAGCTGGTTGGTAACGTTAATAATAATCTTAAATTGAAAAATATCAAAATATCTAAATGATTTATATTAATTAAAGTGATATCAACGTATCGAGAACCTATTAAAGGATGGGTAGATAACTTGTACGGGCCAATAGGAGTTACAGCAGGTGCTTCGATAGGATTGATACGAATAACACATTGCAATGGATCGATAAAAATGAATGTATTACCGGGAGATCTTACGGCGAACGGTTTAATCGTAAGTGCATGGGAGATTGCTAATAATCGAAGGTAAAATCCGATCAAATGATTTCGCAAAATTTCTAAATGTTTATTTAATTATATAAATGTTTATATAATTAAATGTTGTATAATCATATCAGAATTTTGTCTTTTTTTTCTTTATAAATTTCTTTATCAAATGTTCTTAATCGTATATAATTACAATTACTTGCATTTGTTTCATTATAATATTACTTTAATAATAATTTTAGTAATACTTACTAAGTTAGCATACGGATTTCGATAAATTTATTGGTAATCACAAGAATAAGTTGTTGTTCTATAGACATCTGATTATTAAGTACAAGTCTATTGTCTATTACGTACAAGTAGGTTTTCTTTTGAGTCTTCTGAATAAATCTGAATAGCAGTTTTTGACAAATTGAAAATTTTCTGATTTTTTATCCAATGTATTATATTCTTATTATATATGTATATATTTTCTAATGTATTGGTACATTACAAGAACAATCGTATACTGTTTGTTCTTTAATATCTATGATGTAATGTAATTATCTATCGAAAAACATGTTATATTAATTATTAAATTAAATTAATATAATAAATAAATTAAAGTAAAATTTCTAATTTTTGAATTTTTGTTGTCAATATTGGATAATCTATATGGTATATTCGACGAGAGTCTCAACTATTTCTTTTACTGACCACTTCTTTTACTACGTTCCATTCCGCTTTCGTATCGATTTAATTGAAGCCATAGATCCCTTAAGATTATTATTAGAAATAATGAAAAGTAATCCGTATTTTTATATATTATATTTCAGAAGAAATGAGGATATTCCAATTTATAATTACGTGTCCAAGGATAATCCAATAACTTTCGACGAATTAAAATACATGACTGCCAAATATGGAATACCATTACCATCTAAGGAAGCTATTTGGTATTATAGCTTTAGAAATGTAAAATATCGACTGGTTTATATACTCTGCATTTACTTTTTACATTTATTACCAGCTCTTTTAATAGATACGTTCGCTCTGTGCATCGGTAAACAACCAAGGTAATATAATCTCTCTTCTTATATAATTTTATAATTATATTTAATTAAATAATTTATTTTATAATTTAATTTAATGATTTATTATATTATTAAATTCTACTTTAATTTATTTATTATGTTAATTTAATTTAATATTTCATATAATTAGAACTCTTTAAAAGGATAGAAAGAAAAAAAGAGAGAGAACAAACTAAAAAAAGATATTCATACGAATTTTTCATAGATTATTACTTTTCGTTAAAGGTTACTCAAGATATATAATAAAATTCACAAAATATCGGACATGCTCGGTTATTTTACAACGACCGAATGGAAATATACGAATGAAAGATGGAATGAACTATTAAATAAGTTAACCATCGAAGATCGTGAATTGTTCTTATGCGATATGAAACAGATAAAATGGGATAATTTCTTTAAAACTTATCTCTTGGGTGTAAGAATATATATATTAAAAGATCCAATCGATACACTTCCTGAAGCTCGTATAAAATGGCGAAGGTAATTATTATTTTTCTTATCCTCTTTTTCTAACTTTCATTGTCGCTTGTACGAATGTGTATCGTTAACGATCAATTTTTAATGATTTTTTTTTTCTTGGGAAATTTTTAAGGCTTTACTGGATGCATCAATTATTGAAAATTATTATAGCAATGATCTTTTTTATGATCATGTGGACCATGATTACTGGATTATTTGTAAAGATTGATAATGCGTGAAAGAAGTTGAAAAATGACAAGAAAAAAAGAATAATAATTTATGCTTTCGATAATAACAGATCAATGATTTATCCAATTTAAAATCTTATGGAAATATTTAGATCTTTCGATTACACAACCGGTGCAGAGGGATCAGAATGAACAAAGTTTTTTAGGATGAATAAAATTTCAGAAATGAAGGTTAAATTTGTAAAAT